>NW_007726981.1:130874-133577 GCF_000696425.1 Galeopterus variegatus | reverse complement strand
AGAGCCAGGTCTTGGGATAGAGAGGTCAATTTTTTTTTTTCCTTTTTTGTCTTTTTTTCGTGTCCGGCAATGGGATCGCAACCCTCGGTGCTGCACCCGCACCTTGCTCAGCCAGTGAGCAGGAACCAGTCTGTATGTGGGATCCGAACCCTCAGCGGGAGCGCCACCGCGCTCTCAAGCGGCGCACTGTAGCAGTGCGCCACTGGGCCGGCCCATAGAAAGGTCAATTTTGGGCTTGACTGCGTAGCCTTGGGTGAGTCTCTGTCCCTTGTGGAACCTCAGTTTCCCCATCTGTAAAACATGGATAACTATAGTGCCTCCATGATGAGGATGAAATGAGATAGATCTTACAAACTTCTCAGCATTGGCCAGGCAATTCATTCATTCCTTTGTTCATCCATTCAACCAATATTCATCAGGTGCCTACTGTGCGCCAAGCCATTTGTAGGCATCACTGCAGACTCGGCAGCAACTGAGACAAGCGAAGTCTTCCCTTTGGGGTCCAGCAAGGGAGACAGTCCCAAACACACCCTATGTCCTTGATTCTGAGATGCACGATTTTCTTGTTTTAACGTCTCTGAAATTTGGGAAGGGTCCTGTTCGTCTGTGCTATGATTTCATTGGAAGGGCTGTCTTCTTCCCTAGCAGGGTTTAAAATAAAGGTACACCTTACGTTGGATGGTATTTCAGAGCCCTTGGAACATAGTCGTAAGCAGGTACGTGGCTGGGTGTGTTAGAAGGTGAGAAAGACTACGGAGAGAAGGAAGGGAAGATGGTGCTTTCAAAGGCTTGACATAAGCAAGGAGTTAGCGCTGCAACCCACACCACAGCCAAGGGTCATGGGCGTGGAAATATCTGAGTCGTATGCAGTTGGTCACATCTCATGTTAGAAGAAAACCAACCAGCATTGAGGGTCTCACTGAGGAAAGAGCTCCATGTGTCTGGGATCAAATCTCCCCCCATGTAACGACGGTGGGATCACAGAAGGGACCAGAAGCATTGGGTAGTGGCTCTGTGAGGCTGTCCTGCAGAGGTACTAGGTTTTGTTGAAAGATTGAAATCCCAACAAATTTGAGCAGCTTTAGACCTTCTAGTGTGGTTTCAAATCCCCTTGGTGGAGATGACAAACCACGTGCCTGCAGACCTCGGAGCATCCTGGCCAGGAGGAAGGCAGGTTGGAGGGAAGAGCAGGTTCTGGAATCAGATGGATCTGGGGGCCAGCGCCAGCTCCATCACTTCCTTGCTGTGTGACCTTGATTAAGTGACGTCACTTCTTGAGCCTAGGTTTCTGGTCGGTAAAAATGGAGACAAAATCACCTCTTACCACATAGCGTGGGTATACAAATTAAATGAAACCGCTCAAAGGAATGCTAAGTATAGCACCTGGACCATAGGAGAGGCTTGATGAACGTGGCCAATTAGGGTCTGAAGTCTTCCTTTTCACTTAGGATCTGTGCCACCTCCTGCCACCTCTTGCTGTCCCAACTATCAAAAGCTCCTATTCCTGTTGTATCCATTAGGATAGGCAAGGTTTTGCTGCAGTAACAAACAGCTCCAGTGCTTAGAGGCTAAGAACATCAAAGTTTTATTTCTCACTCACATCGTACATTTATTATGGTCTTTTGGGCTGGGAACCTGCCCTATGCCACCTAATTCTAGGCTTCTGGCCAATGCAGCAGCCACTATCTGGAATATTGTCTGGAGGGTCTCTCACTAGCAATAAATGCTCTGGCCCAAAGGTGATGCGGGTCATCTCCCATTGGCCAGACTAGTCATCCAGCCCCGCCCAATCCAACCAATCACAGATGCCAGGAAGTACAATCCCGTAACACGCTCATGTAACAGCCAGCTACTGCTGCGAGACCAGCATCCACCCCATCTCTTTGGCATGCAACCACAATATTTATTTTTCATTCCCACATCTGCGGATCAGCCAGACTCAGTTCTCACCTGTGAATTGTGTCCAGATCTGGTCCATGTGTTTCTCATCTTCCTTGGCTCAGTGGCTTTTCAGGGAGTATCTGTCCCATGGCTAAAGGCAGGAACAGGAGGAGGCACGCAGACACATGCAGTGACTCTTAAGACCTAAGTTCAGAATTGGCACACTGTCCCTTTTCCTCACATTGCCTTGGCCAAAGCAAGTCACACAGCTGGGCTGACATCAGTGGGGCAGAGAACTTTGTCCCATAAGGTCTGGGAGAGATTGAGTGAAATTTGCTGAATCATAATCTAATCTTCCACATCTCAGAAGGTCAAGATCAGGAAATATGCAACTAGAGCATTATTCATTACCATGCAGAAACCATATACATAAATGCCCAGTTCATAACCAGAAAGTCCAGGGGTAAATAAGCTTCAGGAACGGCTGGATCTGGGAGCTCATTTCTCTCAGTGTCTCTGCTCTGTCTTCAGGCTCCACATTGAAACCCTAACAAGCTGGCTTCAGGTTTGTACCCAGCAAGGACAGCTTGCATTTTGATATTTCCTTTTCAGGTGTCACATCTCTCAGATAGCATGTGACAAAGAAACAGCAACCTCCATCACTTGATTGACACAGAAAATGAGCAAATTATAGCCCTCTTTTCTCACTGCTCCCTTCGCACTCAGTCACACTGAGCAACTCATCCTCTATATAACAGGCTCTTTTCCGCATGTTCCCCCACCCCCAGCCTTTGCTTACACAGTACGCCCCCCCCCCCCCCC
>NW_007726981.1:128350-129525 GCF_000696425.1 Galeopterus variegatus | reverse complement strand
CCCGTGGCCTTGGTGTTATCAGCACCACACTCTCCCGAGTGAGCCACGGGCCGGCCCAGTATTATTATCTTTTAATTCAGTGTTTCCACCTACTTTTTGAAGTACTATCAAACGTAAGATAACGGTCATGGTTGCGTGCTAATAAAACTTCATTTATAGACACTGAAATGTGAATTTTATGTCATTTTCATGTGTCCCAAAATATTATTCATTGATTTTTCTTCCCCTAACCATTTGAAAATGTATAAAGCAGGTTGGCCAGTTAGCTCGGCTGGTTGGAGTGTGGTGTTACAACACCAAGGTCAAGGCCAGCCACCACCCTCCCCGAAAAAAAAAANATACAATCCAAGTGTCATAGGCTCCCAGGGGGCCGGGTCAGAGTTATTTGTGCCGATTCTTGATCCTGCAGTCCCTTCTCAGATCTGCCCGCAAATGCATTTGCTTGAACCCAAGTCAGCAGGGCTGGAATGTGAACCTCTTAGCTGAGGTCAGAATAATACAGGGCAGCAGCCAGCTCGGAGTTTGTTTAATTGATCGCCTCTTAATTGGCTGCTTTCTCTGATGGTCCTGGGGGGAGAGGACAAGGTGGATTCTGGAGATTGCCTCAGGAATTTGGTGACCATCCCACCTCCCCATCCAATGATGCTGGGACCCTGCTAAAACTCAGGGCAAAGCCCAGCCCTCTGGGAGTTCCCAGGCTGGGGAGAGAAAGAGCTGGGCTCAGACAACCCCCAGCCCCAAGTGCCAAGTCCTGGGCTAGAAAGTGTGACCCAGGTATGGTGCAAAGATGACAGCAGGGTTCTGGGAATCCAGCGTACCTGTGCTTAAATCCCACTTATCCACTCTGACCTTGGCCTAGCCACTTCGCCCTGTGTGCCTCAGTTTCCCCATCTGCATAAACCGAGGAAGGCAATAGCATCTAACTCATGGAGCTGTTGCAAGGAGTTAATCCATGAATGGCAGGGGCTGGCAATTGTATCCTGTCAAAATTTTTGGCTTGGTGGGCCCTAAGATCAACTTTGCTACTGTTTTTGTGAAAGCAGCATAGATAATACGGAGGGTCTTTCAAAAGTTAATGGAAGGATTATATCACCTTTTTTTTTTTTCCTTTTTTTTGGTGGCTGGCTGGTATGGGGGGATCGTATTATTATCTTTTTTTTTTTTAAAAGATGACC
>NW_007726981.1:125286-126563 GCF_000696425.1 Galeopterus variegatus | reverse complement strand
CACACAGAAAGTGCTCCACACGTGCTCCTGTAATTGTTTTTAATTCAGAAGTCATAAGGGGGCTCTCGAAGTTAGGATGAGAGTTAGTAAGGACCTCAAGCATCCATCTTACCAATGAGGCTGCTCCTCTTCCCAGCTGTGTGACCTGGAGAATGTAGCTGTATCTCTCTGAGCCTCAGTCCTTCCATCTGTACAATGGGCACCACATCACCTCCCTCAGAGTTAAAATGATGACTCATCCCTTCACCCTCTGCTCTGGCTTAAGGGGACATTCGTCTCTGCTTTGTGCTTCTGGGCCTGTGTTCTTGGTGGCCCCCCCACCCAGAACCCACTCCCCCATCTAACCCATTGGCTCCATCTCATCCTTGGGGGTCAGTGCAGAAACTACCACCTCCAAGAAACCTTTTCCAACTCCAAGCTTGGATCAGGGACCTTCTCTGGGCTCCCTCATCACAGAAAATGTCACACCATGTTGGGAATATCTATACTAGACACAGGAGGATCCAGGGCTGGGTATTTTCTAAGGTAAAAAAATATGTATGGGATTTAATACATTTTTCTCCTTCCCTCCCTCCCAATTTCCAACTTCTCATACCCTTGGCCTATCCTTCCCTCCTCCTTTCCTTTTTTCCCCTTTCTCCCGAAAACCCCCTGGGGCCCAGAGCCATTGGTAACCCTCCNTGGAGTGTGGTGTTACAACACCAAGGTCAAGGCCAGCCACCACCCTCCCCGAAAAAAAAAAGCATAAAAAGAAAGAAAGAAACAAACAAAATGATGACAAGTGGAAC
This sequence comes from Galeopterus variegatus, assembly GCF_000696425.1. Classification (NCBI taxonomy): domain Eukaryota; kingdom Metazoa; phylum Chordata; class Mammalia; order Dermoptera; family Cynocephalidae; genus Galeopterus; species Galeopterus variegatus. The sequence goes on along the minus strand of NW_007726981.1, from coordinate 125,775 downwards.
TTTCAGGAGAGAGCAGAACTGTGGTTACTAAAGGGGGGAAGTGGGAAGGGGAGAGGGATAGTGAGAGGTTGGTTAATGGACACATAACAGCGAGACAGGAAGAAGGTCTGTGGTGTACGGTGGAGCGAGGCCGCTATAATTAACAACTTACTGCACGTTACCAAACGGCTAGAAGAGAAGAGATCCAATGTCCTCATCACAAAGAAATGATTAGGTTTTGTATGATGAATATGCTAATTACCCCGATTCAGTCATCACATATTGTATACGTGTACTGATATTCAACTTTGTACCCCACAAATATGTATGATCAATACGTTTCAATAAAAAATAAAAATTGAAAAGATATAAAGGTACTGAACAAACAGGTGTTTGCTGTATTGGGCCCTGGCTGGCCCCTGACGTACAGCATTAACAATAGTATTTACCACACAGAAAGTGCTCCACACGTGCTCCTGTAATTGTTTTTAATTCAGAAGTCATAAGGGG
>NW_007726981.1:83022-123933 GCF_000696425.1 Galeopterus variegatus | reverse complement strand
CCTCCCTCTGTCTGCTGTGACGGACAGATCCTAAGAGGGCTCCCACAATTCCCGCCTCCTGCTGTTCACACCCTTTGTGGGATCCCCTACCCTTGAGTGTGGTCAGGACCTGTGATTTGCTTCTAACCAGCAAAATAAGGCAGAGGTGATAGGATGTCACTTCTGTGATCAGTTACCTTATATGAGACTCCATCTTGCTAGCAGACTTGCCCTTCTTTTTCTCTCTTACTGGCAGGTGGCCATGATGTGAGCAGCCCAAGGAGAGGGCCGTGTGCTGGCAAGGAACTACGGGTGGCCCCTAGAAGTTTAGAGCAGAATCTGGCTGATGGCCAGCAAGAAGCCAGGACTTCAGTCACTACAGCCACAAGACAATGAATCTTGCCAACACCTGAGGGAGCTTAGAAGTGCATCCTTCCCCAGTCAAGCTTCTGATGAGACCACAGTCCCAATTGTACCAAAACTGTAGCCTCATGAGAAACCCTGAAGCAGGGGACCTGGCTAATCCATGCCCAGATTCCTGACTCACAGAAACTGCAAGGTACTAAGTGTATTGGGGCTGGCCAGTTAGCTCAGTTGGTTAGAGCATGGTGTTGTAACATCAAAGTCAAGGATTTGGATCCCCATACCAGCCCACCACACACATGCGTGCGCACGCACGCGCGCGCACACACACACACACACATTGCCTAAAGCTGCTAAGTTTGTGGGTATTTTGTTACGCAGCAATAACTAACTGATACACCCCCATTTAAACATTTCTTTCAGGGAGCATCTACAATCCAGGTAACAGGCAAAGAGCCCCAGATCCCCAGCCCAACATTCCTGGGCACCACCCTCATGAGGCCCAGGGCCACAGGGTGAGGGGCAGCTGTCCTGGGTCTCTTGCAGGCAGGGCTGGGCAGCAACAGTCAGAGAGACGTGGCTAAGGACATGGTGACTCTTGTTCCCAGGTCTGTGGGGACCAGACCAACCTGAGCAGGAGGAAGCATTAAGCCCATGAAAGCCTGACCATGGGCATGACTCTTTCACTGTCTCCCTAGACCTGGTGCTGTGTTCACACTGTACAGTAGGTCCTGCATGAGATGCTTGTAAGTGTTGGTGACTTATAAGATGCCATTTGTTGACCCGGACAGGGCATTAAATTGCAATGAAGAAAGAGAAAATGTGTGTTTATTCTCTTTCAATCCTTCTAGAGTCACACTGTCCGGTATGGTAACCACAAGCCACACCTGGCTGTTTAAATTTAAGTTAATTAAACTGAAATAAAATTTGATCGGAAGCAGAGTCTTGAAGAGATACTTGTACACCCATGTTCACAGCAGTATTATCCACAACAGCCAAAAGGTGGAAACAACCTGAGTGTCCATCGATGGATGAATAGAGAAACACATGTGGTCCATCCACACAATGGAATGTTCTTCAGCCTTAAAGAGGAAGGAAATCCTGACACACGCTACACACGCTACAGCATGGATGAACCCTGAGGACATTGCTCAGTGAAATAAGCCAGACACACAAGGACAAACACTGTGTGATCCCACTCATAGGAGGTCCCTAGAGTCATCAGATCCACAGAGACAGAAAGTAGAATGGGGGGTGCCAGGGGCTGGGGAGTGAGTGTTTAATGGGGACAGAGTTCCAGTTTGGGAAGATGAGAAAGTTCTGGAGATGATGGTGCTGATGGCTGCACAGCCATGTGCATGTGCTTAATGCCATGGAACCGTGCACTTAAAAATGGTTAAGATGATAAATTTTGTTATGTGTATTTTACCACAATTTTAAAAAGTCAATTAAATAAGTCAAATAAAATTTGACATGCAGTTCTACGGTCACACTTGGCACACTGAAGTGCTCAGAAGCCACGTGTTCCTGGTGGCTCCTGTACGGAACAGGGCAGATATGGACCATTTCCATCATTGCAGAAAGTTCATATAGAGTACACCAAGAAAGAAGATGCTTCAGCGCCTCTTCACATGGGCTGAGTTTCCTCTTAAAGACTGAAGAGGCCTTCGGTTCACAGCTGGGCGCCAACAACAGAATTTAGTACCTGGGTTTGGTGTTCGTTGCAGAACCCACAACTGTTCACCAAACAGCAGCCAGTGGGCGCCTGTGAGCACCTGAGTCAGGTCCCCTCTGTCCTCTGCCCACAGCCCTCCATGGCTCCCACCTCTTTTGGGGTAAAAGCCCAAATCCTCCCACCAGGCCCTGCATGACCTGCCCCGTCCCCTCCCTGCCCTCGTCCCTATCTCCCCCCCTCACTCTGCTCCAGCCACACAGGCCTCCTTGCTGTTCCTCCCACATGCCAGGCACTGTCCCGCCCCAGGGCCTTTGCACAGGCTGTTCCCTCTGCTGCCAAGCTGTTCCTTCAGAAAGCCACGTGGCAGCCCCCCTCACCTCCTTTGGCTTTTGTTCAAATGTTTCTTCGGTGAAATCCTCATTTTCATCCTAATGAAAAATTGCAAGCCCTGCCCCCTACTCAGAGTTTGGAGCCGTCTCCTATTCCACCCTCTAGACAAGAGCCAGGGGCTCACAATCTGCGACTCCGTGAACAGTGCTCCTAGGACAGGGGGGTGTCTAGAATACCCTGGCCTGCCCACGACCTTGTCCTCAGCCTGGCCTGGCCCCAGCTCGCTCTGCCCCCTCTCTCCAGGAGCTCAGAAACTCGCCTGGCACACAGATGCCAGACGGGAAAATTAATTGGGCCTTCCTAGGGCTGCTCTACTCGCTCCCCGTCAATAACAGCCGTAAAGCGGGATTTATGTGGCAGCGCTGGCTCCCGATGCAAACTGGGAGGAGGGGCAACATTCTAGAAAAGTCAATCCCTCACCACGGGAGCGGGCGGCTTCTGGGCTCCAGGACCAGAGCCATCTTCCTGCCGCTTTTCTTTGGGTTGGGTGGGCAGGGAGGGAGGACAATTTTCCAGCTTCTCCAGTCTCAGGTCAGGAATCACATATTTAATTATATTCCATATTTATAAGCACCTACTGTGTGCCAGGCTACACCCCAAGTATTTTTGGAATGTCAACATTTTTAACTAGGAGGTAGGAGTTATTTTGATGTTTCTTTTACCAACAAGGAAACGGTGGCACAGAGAGGTTAAGCAACTTGCTCAAGGCTGCACAGTGAGAAAGTGGCAGAGCTGGGATTTGAACCTGCACCGTTACATTCCCATCCCATGTTCTTAACTGCTGCCTGCTGCCGCCTTTATGTGTCTGGCATCTGTACCACAACTATTTGAGGCTCAGAGAGGTGAAATAGCAGGGCTGTGTTCACCCAGGAGGCGAGGGGTGGTGTTTGGATTCAAATCTGCTTGGTGGTGGATTCTAAGGGTGTTGTAGCTGGGGAGTAGCCTCCTCTCTTCCCACTGTGGGAAAGTACGTAGGGAACACGTGGGAGTCCCCAGTTCCCAAACTCTGCTGTTATGTCCTTTTTCCTGAGCCAGCTCCTCCTTCAGTCACACTTGTCCCCGGCTCAGGGGTTTATGGGGACTGTTATGTGAAAGGTACAATATAGGCAATTGGGGAAGACGCAGTCACAGATTGATTTAACTGAGGGCTGCTGGCTGCAGCTGGAGCTGTCCATAGAGCCTGCTTGAAGCCTTCACATATGCTGATCCCTCAGGTGTCCACTGCTTTTCCTTCTCTCTCCCTCTTGGGTACAGGCTCTTCCAGGCATCCCTGGAGAGTTCGAGTAGGATCTGGATTTAAATCTCAGCTCTGCTGTGTGACCTTGGGGAAGTGTCTTCTCCTCTCTGGGCTCGGCGTCCCTCATCTGAAAAGTGGGGATAATAATAGTGGAGTTGTACAGGTACACAGAACGAAAAGCGACAGAAGAGCGTCCAGCCCTGACTGAGCACTCAGTGACCAGCCAGTCCTTTGCTATTATTCTGACTGTTTTTATGTCATCCTCCAACTGCAGACACAGGGAAAATGGAAGCTGCCATCTCCTTCCTCCCAGAATCTTTCCCACCATCCCCGGACCAAATCCAGCGTCCTCCCTTTTCTGTAGGCGCCGCAGGGACGGTTTTGATGGACATGTTTTTTGCACGGAAAAAAGCTGGAGGAATTGTATTTTGCCAAAAGTGTCAGCTGCAGAGAAAATATTTCCTGCATCTCTGGCGAGTGTTGATGTGTAAGAGCCAGTGCACTGGTGGGGGGTGGGGAGGGGACAGGGTAGGTCGTGCAGGGCCTTGTGGGCTGCAGGGAGGACTTTGGGTTTTATTCAAGGGGCATGGGGGAGCCCTGGGAGGGTTTCCAGCGAGAGAGGGACACGATATCCTGTATGTGTAATTAGATCCCTCTGGCTATGTTGGGGGCATGAGTTGGAGGGGAGCAGAGTGGAGGCCTGGAGGTCAAGGAAGAGAACCCTAGACCCTCACCTGGCTCAGGAGCACTGGGAAGGGGAGAGGAGGACTCAGAACAAGCACCCTCACACTGGTGGGGACAGTGGGAGGGGTCAGCAGAATCACCTGAAATTCAAATAAACCAAGGTTCATCACGTCATAGCATGTGTCAGGGCTTTGTTCCTTTTCATGGCTGAGTAATATTCCATTACATGGCTGGACCGCATCGTGTTCATCCATTCATCCATTGGTGGACATTTGGGTTCTTTCCACTTTCTGTTATTGTGAATCATTGCTATGAATGTGTGTGTGCAAGTTTTTCTTTGAACGCCTGTTTTCCATTCTCTTGGGTACATACCCAGGAGTGGAATTGCTGGGTCATATGGGAACTTTACATTTAACTTACTGAGGAGCTGCCAAATGAGTATTATTATTTGCAAACCAAGGAAAGGCTACCAAGGTCAGTGGGTGGCAGGAATGGGTCTCAGTGGGCTGGGGGAGCTGAAGCCCCTGCTCCAGCTAGAGTGGGTGGCCCTCCTCAGCACCAGCTGATTGTCACCATGGGAAAATGTGGGCCCAGCGTGGTCGGATCCTCTGATTTTTCAGAGCAAGCCACCATTCTAGGCCTCTGTGAAATTTCCAGATCTTTAAATTTGCTGACTAATTTAAAAACCAAAACCTAAAGCTTTGATCAGAGCAGACACATCTAGGGGCTGGACATGGCCCTGGGGTTGATAGTTCACAACCTTCTCTTTCCACTGGTCTGTAGGGTTTGAAGGCATTCTAGAACATTCTTGATGTTTGTGATTGGAAACAAAGTAATAAATTAAAGGGGCTGGGGAGGTTCTATCTGCAGCCACAGAGGGAGCCACAGTAGGGGTCCCTCAGTGGGTCCCCAGCAGACCTGTGGTGGCCTGGCTGGGCCGGGAGACAGACTGGTGGGTCAGCCTGAGAACCAGCACAGGTGAGGCTGGGCTGTGAGCCGCTGCTCCTACAAATAGGCAGGCCAGAGGTCAGAAATGGAAACTATTAAAACCGTTCTTATGAGTTTCCTGTGGCTGCTGTTAACAAATGGCCACAAACTTAGTGGCTTAAAACAGCACATTTATTATCTGACAGTTCTGGAGGTCAGAAGTCCAAAATGGGCCTCACTGGGCTAAAGTCAAGGTGTGGGCAGAGTTGGTTCCTTTGGAGGCTCCAGGGGAGGACCCATGTCCTCCTTTCCCAGCTTCTAGAGGCGCCCACAGCCCTCAGCACATGGCCCCTTCCTCCGTCTGCAAAGCCAGCAGCGCAGCGTCTTCCAGTCTCTGCCTCTGACCCTCCTGCCTCTTTTTATGAGGATCCTGCGAGGACACCAAGCCCCTGGGAAATTCAGGATCATCTCCCATCTCAAGGTCCGTAACTCAATCACACCTGCAAAGTGTCCCTTTTGCCATGTGTGTTACCATCCAGCGACTGCTGTAACAAAGTCCCACAAACTGGGGGGCTTAAAACAGACATTTATCCTCCCACAGTTCCAGAGGCCAGAATCCCAAAATCAGGGTGTCCACAGGGCTGTGCTCCCTCTGAAGACTCTAGGGAGGACCTTCCTTACCTCGTCCAATGTCTGGTGGCCCCAGGTGTTCCTTGGCTTGTGGCCACATCGTTCCCATCTCTGTTGCCATCTTCATGTGGCTTCTCCTCCACGTCCCTGCGTATGTCTCTGTGTGTCTTCTCTTCTTATAAAAACACCAGTCATTGGATTTAGGCCTACCCTAAATCCAGGATGGTTTTATCTTGAGGTCCTTAATGAATGACATCCGCAAAGACCTTATTTCCAAATACAGTCACATTCTGGGGTTCTGAGTGGATGTGAATTTTGGGGAGGAGACACTATTTAACCCAGCACACCATGCAAGGTAACATATTCACAGATTCCAAGGACTGGGACGTGGACATCTTTGGGGGGCATGTTCTGCATACCACACTGCCCATCCTATTGTGTCCCTCGCCTGGTCAAAGCCCTGCCATGGCTCCCCATTGCCTTAGAGCAAAACTAAAACTCCTCATCGTTGCCCACAGGGCCCTGAGTTGCCCAGAATCTGCGTCCTCCTCCCCGGTCCCCCTCCCCATCTCACTCCACTCACACGGTCTCTGTGGTGCCCATCAAACAGGACGAGCTTGGCCCTGTCTCAGAACCTCTGCACCGGCTGCACGTCCCACCTGGAATGCCCTTTCTTTTTTTTTTTTTTTTCCTTTTTGTCTTTTTTACTGACCGGTAATGGGATTGCAACCCTTGGTGTTGCGCCCGTACCAGGGACCAGCAACGGGATCGCAACCCTCGGTGTTGCGCCTGCACCATGCTCAGCCAGTGAGCGGGAACCGGTCTCCACATGGGATCCGAACCCTCGGCGGGAGCGCCGCCGCGCTCCCAAGCGGCGCACTCTCCAGTGCGCCACCGGGCCGGCCCTGGAATGTCCTTTCTTAACCTGGATCTTCTCACAGCTGTGTCTCACTCACCTAGAACTCAAAGCTCGCCNGTTCCCCACAAGGCCCTGATCAGATGTCACTTGCTCAGTGAGGACTTCCTGACACCCCTCCCCCCATTTATAACTTTCTCCATCTCTGACACCTGAACCCCCTTCCCTGCTTTTTTCCCTGTAACATTTATTATCCAACATCCTGTATAATTTTATAGTGTTTATTGCTCATGGCCCATCTTCCCCACAGGGCGCTGGGTCTGTCTCGGTTGCTGCTAAGTCTGCAGCCCCCAACCCAGGGCTCGACAATAGGAGGGACTCGGATGCTCCAGGTGGCTTGCTTTCCATTCCATAGCCTCAGTTTCTAAATCTGTCTAATGGGTCATGAACTGTTTGTCCCTGGGGTCACTGAGTTCTCTAGCCATCCCCCAGGTGTGCAGAAGTGCTTGGCCAGCTGGGCTCTGGCACACAGTAAGCACCTGACCCTCAGTCCCTCTGACCATCACTCAGACCCAGCGTGGGAGGTGACAGCCCCGCAGAGGACACTGGCTTTGGCTGCATCACTGGGGCCAAGATGCTGTCACATTTGGTAAATTGCAGGCAGGCGGCTCCCGCGGCTGTGGCGCTGAGAACAGGCAGGGACGTGCCTGAGAATATCTAGAGTTCTTGAGTCTGAGGACTGGGCTCTGGGGTGCAGGCCTGGGAGCCCTCCTGGCTCCTCTCTGGGCCTTAGTTTTTACATTGGCAGACAGAAGAGGCCTTGAGATCATGGAGGCATCTCTGAGTTCCTTCAGCCACATCCTGCTGTGAGTTCCTGACTAAACCCTTGTGTGGCCTTGAGCCTCGCTACGTAAAGTGCAAGGACGAAGAATAAGAAATAAGGTCTGAACACAGGGGTGACCCTTCGTGAGCTCCCAGGGCTCAGTGCTCAAAAAATGGAAGTCATAACCTCTTCAATATAGCTAACATTGATTAAGCAGCTACTGTATACCTTGCCCCACATCTAGAACTTTATAAGGATTTTAGATTTACTTTAGGCCTCAGAGCAGCTCCATGACATAGGATACTTTCATTATCCCCATTTACAGATGAGGAAACTGAGGCCCTGAGAGGTAAAGGCATTCCCTCAAGCTCACACAGCTGAGAAATTTCAGAGACCGAATTGGACCCAGGTCTCTCTAGTCCCAAGTCTGAGCTCTAAACCACTACACTCTCCCTTCCAAGGAAACATCAATCCAGCAAACAGATGAATGGCTATTAATCCTTCGAGAAGGGAGAAGGGACTCTTGACCCCTTTCCATAATGACACAGGGTCCCAGATATCCCCCAAGAGCAGGGTCATAGCCTCAGACCCCTGCCACCTAGACAGCCACCACCTTGCAAAGATGCAACCATGGAAACAGATTCCTTCCTCAAACCCAGGGCTGAAAGCTCCCCTGCTCCCTGAGACTCCTCTGGAAGGGGAAAGAGAAAAGGGAAGGGAGGGGAGGGAGTGAATTTCCCCGCTAGTCCATGTGCAGCCTCCTTTAAAGAAAAGCAAAATATCCCTGAGACTCCTCTGGAAGGGGAAAGAGAAAAGGGAAGGGAGGGGAGGGAGTGAATTTCCCTGCTAGTCCATGTGCAGCCTCCTTTAAAGAAAAGCAAAATATAAAAAACAAGAGAGCCTGCAGGCTGCGTGTGAGCACACTCACAGATCTATGAAATATTTAGGTGGCGCCCAGTGTGTTTATGGCCGTAATTAATCTTGTGTCTCGTTGGCAGAGAACAGAGCGTTAAGAAATTACTTTTTGAGGCCCGGGTGAGGCAGAGGCTGGTGGGCCTCAGGCTCCTCTTCCCAGCGATTGGGGTATGCAGAGGGTGGGGGTGCTAGGATTTGTGGGCAAGCTTGTCACCCTAAGTTTAGCTTCAGGAAACTTCTCCTAAGGTCCCCTCTACCCCCATTCCTGTCCCCCCTGCCCCCATTACAGTCATAAAGTCCCTAACCCAGTTGGTACCTGCTGCATGCTGGGCACCGTGATTTTGGTGGTGGTGAGGGGCGGTGTTTCATTGTGTGTTAATAGCTTTATTGAAGCATCATTGGCATATGATAAAGAGAAAATGTTTCAAGTGTACAGTTTGATGAGTTTTGACATCTATATGTCAAGTATATATAAAATGTATCAAATTATACACTTGAAACAGTTCCAGTGTATCATCTGTACACTTTAAATATTGCAGTTTTTAGTGGATATACAGTCATGCGTCACTTAGCGATGGGGACGTGTTCTGAGAAACGTGTCACTGGGTGATTTCATCATTGCATGATCGTAGAGTGTACTTACCACAGATGGTATAGCTTCTACACACCTAGGCTGTATGGTATGGCCATGATAATTTTAGGGGACCACCGTTAGATATGCAGTCTGTTGGTGACCCAAACGTCGCTATGCATGACTGTACGTATACATCCGTACTCAACTGTAACTGTGAATAGAGAGCGAGCAAACCCTTGAATAACACTGTTTTGAATTATGTGGGTCCACTTATATGTGGATTTTTTTTCAATAAATGTATTGCACCGTTCTTGTTTATTTGGGGGTTGGGGGGCGGCAGGCCAGTATGGGGATCCGAACCCATGATCCTGGTGTTTATAAGGCTGTGCTCTAACCAGCCCAGTTAACCAGCCAGCCCAATTGGACCATTTTTAGTTAGGTAAATCGCGGATGCATGACATTAACTTTTCAACAATATGTTTGTTTATGGGTGAGGAAACTGAGGCACAGGGAAGTTCTGGCCATGTAGCCAAGAAGCATCTGAGGGGGGTTTATATATATATATATACACACACATATATGTGTGTGTGTGTGTGTGTGTGTGTGTGTACGTCTATGTATATGAGGGGTCTTCAGAAAGTTTAGGGAAAGATTCGTGGTATCTTTTTTTTTTTTTTTTGACAGCTAGCCTGTGTGGGAATATGAACCCTTGAACTTGGTGTTACAACACCTCACTGTAACCAACTGAGCTAACCAAACAGCCCCATATTATCTTTTAATTGTATTTTTCCATGGACTTTTGAAGGACCCCCGTATATGTATGTATATCTGTAAAACTGTCAGCACAATCAGGATAGCAAATATTTTAACCAAACAGCCCCATATTATCTTTTAATTGTATTTTTCCATGGACTTTTGAAGGACCCCCATATATGTATGTATATCTGTAAAACTGTCAGCACAATCAGGATAGCAAATACTCGTACACCCATCACCCCCAAAAGATCCCCTGGGTCCCTTTCTCCCCCTCCCCACCCAGCCCCCCCACTTTTCCAGGCAACCCCTGGTCTGCCTTCTGATCACTATGGGGCAGTCTGCATTTTCTAGATGTCACATAGTGTGTGCCCTGTTGTGTCTGGCTTCTTTCACTCGGTGTAAGGATTTCGAGGTCCCCTGTGTTGCTGAGTGGATCAGCGCCCCACTCCTCTTTATAGCTGAGGAGCGTTGCATGGCATGGGTGGACCAGGTTTGTTTATTCTTCACCTGTGGATGGACATTTGGGTTGTTTCCTGTTTGGGGCTGTTACGAATAAGGCTGCTTTGAACATGCGTGTGTAAGTCTCAGTGTGGACGTAGGCATTCATTTTTCTTGGGCACATAAATACCTACGAGTGGCCAGGCTGGGTTGTATGGTAGATGTGTGTTTCACTTTTTAAGCAATTAGGGGCTGAGCATTTTAAACATGATGACAGTGTGTCCCAGGGGCTGGGCGTGGATCACTTGGTTCCATCCATGAGATGGCTCAGTGACCATGGGCATATGGTTTTACAGAAAGGGAAACTGAGCACAGGCCACGTGACTGGTGAGTGTCAGAGCTGGGACTCCAACCCATGGTTAAGCCCAGAGCACCACCCACTGGGCTGTACTACCCCAAACTGGAACGGAACTTGTGGGCACCTTCAGAGTCTCTCTCTTTCCCTAGTTGCCCGTGAGAAACTCTGATTCTGCATGGAGTCCCCCTGAGGGCCTGATATCCAGTAGGTGCTCAATAAATGCTCACAGCCACCAGGTGATAGCCATAAGTCCAGCTGCAAATCAGATCTCACTTCTGCCCCATCCGAAACCTGCAGTGGCTCCCTAAACTGCAGAACGCAGTGCTTCTGTTCCAACCACACTGGCCTCGCTATTTGCAGAATACCCAAGCATGGTGCTGCCTCAGGGCCTTTGCGCCTGCCACGCCCCCTGCCTGGAATGCTCTACTGTTCACCTGCAAACGGGCACCTCCTTCTGTTTCTTGAGTTGAGGTCTCAACTCAAAGGTTACCTCCTCAGGTAAGTCCTCCCGACCTCCCCGTCTCCATTAGCCCCACTCTGTCCCCTCAGTTGCAGAATGTTATTTCCTCTCCCTAGCCCTTTGTATCCTTCAAAATGATGTTATATATTTACTTCGAAAAAATTACCCACTTATGTATTGCTTACTAAGCAAGCAGTTAACTTGCGTTAATGCATTTAAACTTTTTACCAACATATCTGCTCACAGATGAGGAAACTGAGGCATAGGGCAGTTCTGGCCACGCAGCCAGGAGGCATCTGAGGGGCAGGGGGCACGTGCTTACTGTCTGCCACCCCCATAGCTCCAGCCTGACCCATTCATAGTCTCATGGTGGTCACGCAGCCCCTGTTTTTACAGACGAGGCACCAGAAATCTCCGGGTGGGGAGGTGCCCATGTCGGGGTCTCAGGACTACCAGCCCCATGTTCATACCACCCCCAGAGCTGCAACCAGGGTGCCCGGAACTGTGAGCCCGGGAGCCTCGAAGTGCCTCAGCAGGCGCCGGCTCAGACGGCGAACAGATGCTCGCTATTTTAAACCCACTGTTAACTCATTAAGACAGCTGTTTCCCATCCCCAAAGTCGGCGGAATTAGAATTAAATTCATTCCAGAATTAAACACACACATACACACACGCACACCCCGCCACCATTTGGAGGCAAAACTTGTTAGCATTTAGGCAAGCTGTGCCTCCGAGCCTGGGGACAGGGCTCAGCTTCTGCCTGACAAGTTACATCATGGCCCAGTGGTTGCCAGCTGGGCCTGTGGCCAAAACACCCCGGGGGCCCAGGTTCTCATGTCTGGCCAGGCTTCTGCCATTAGAGCCCATCTGCCAAGTGGGCTCCCCCAGGATTTCCCTCTGACCCCCAGACCCAGCGGGGCCCAGATGAAATTCAATGCCTACCCCTGAATCTGCTTCTCCTCCTGGATCCCCATCATTACCTGCCACTCGCGGCAGAATCCAGGTGTCACATCTCTTCCTTGTCTCCCCTCACCTTTCACGTCTGAATGGCTGGGACTTCCTGGTGATGCTACTTCCAGAGAGCTTTGCCCCACCCCTACTGCTACTGCACTGGTCTGAGCCTCCACCACCTCCAGCCTGGGCGCCTGCCCCAGACACCTGCCCAAGCTCCCAGAGGGAGCTTCTTAGAGCTTAAATCAGATTGTATCACTCTCTTGCTTAACATCTTCCAGTACAGGGCTGCCCGTTAAAGCTTCCTGGGGTGATGGGAATGTTCTAGATCTGTACCATCCAACCTAGTCACCCCTATGTAGTCATCCCCACAGCCACATCACTTGAAATGTGGCCAAAGTGAATGAGGAACTAAATTTTTTTATCTCATTTCATTTTGATGAATTTAAATAATTGCATGTCGCCAGTGGCTCCTGCATGGGTCATCCGCAGGCTTTGTAGCGGATGCTGTTGGCTGTCCACTCGGATCCCCCGGCCCCTCACCATTTCCCTGAACTGGCGGCTGGCATTCCTGCTCTGGATCTCTGCCTGAGATACTCCGCTACCGCCCATGGCAGGCTGGAACTGTCACCAAATTCATGCTGCTCCTCCTAGCAGCCCCCGACTAATGGTGCATTGGTTGGTGCATAAATACCCCAGCTCCTCGTCTGCGGGGTGGGACAACTGGGAAGTGCATGCTCCACACAGTCTCCCAGAGGTCCCCCGTGGGACTGAGCCCCACCTGCCCATGGCAGTCACCTGCTCATGAATGCCACCCCTATGTGCTGCTTCTCTTCTCTCTCTCGCTTCCCTGCTCCCTTCTTGGGGCTTCTTGGAATCATCTCCCAAATACATGACTTGTCCCCCAATCCTTTAGAATGCAAACTTTTCATCATGATCTACAAGACCATCCATCATCAGCCCTGTTACCTCTTTATTCCCAGCAATGCCCGCCAGCCACGCTGTAATCTCCTGTTCCTGACACACCGATCCCCTCCTGCCTCAGGACATTTGCCCATGCTGTTCCCGCCCCCTGGAACTCTGCTGTTCCCCATCCTGTCTCTCCCTGCCAACCCCTCCTCACCCTTCAAGTCTCAGTTTAAATGCCCCCACTCAGAGAGGACATCTTTGATTACCCTCTAGGCCAGCCATAGCCACCTTCTCAGACTTTTTTTTTTTTTGCCCCACCCCTACTGCTACTGCACTGGTCTGAGCCTCCACCACCTCCAGCCTGGGCGCCTGCCCCAGACACCTGCCCAAGCTCCCAGAGGGAGCTTCTTAGAGCTTAAATCAGATTGTATCACTCTCTTGCTTAACATCTTCCAGTACAGGGCTGCCCGTTAAAGCTTCCTTTTTTTTTTTTTTTTTTTTTTTTTTTTTTTTTTTTTTGGTATTTTAAAGCTTCCTGTTTTTTGTTTTTTTTTTTAATGTTTTGTTTTGAAATAGTTTTAGGCTTACAGAAAAGTTGCAGAAAAGGCACAGAGTTTCTGTATACCCTTCTCCCAGCTTCCCCTAAAGTTAACATCTTACATGACCACAGTAGGATGATCAAAACCAGGACATTAACATGGGTACATTGTTGCTAATGAATCTACTCACCAGTTTTTTTCTTTTCTTTCTTTTCTTTCTTTTTTTTTGTGACTGGTAAGGGGATCGCAACCCTTGGCTTGGTGTCATCCGCACCACACTCAGCCAGTGAGCGAACTGGCCATCCCTATATAGGATCCGAACCCGTGGCTGTGGCGCTCCCAACGCCGTACTGTCCCAAGTGAGACACAGGGACGGCCCTCACCAGTTTTTTCACTAACGTCCTCTTTCTGATCCAGGACCCCATCCGGGATCCCCTGTGACATTTAGTTGTCCCGTCTCCATAAGCGCTTCCAATCTGAGACTGTCCCTCAGTCTGTCCTTGTCCTTCACAACCCTGACGCTTTTGAAGAGCATTGTTCAGGTGTTTTGCAGAAGGTCCCCCAGTTCGAGTTTGTCTGATGTTCTCTTGTGATCTGAGGGGAGCTCTGCATCTCTGCATCTCTGTCCTGAGTCCCATGGTGGGGGAGCTGCTGTGTCCTCTTCACAGTGTCCAACTAGGAGGCACACAACATGTCTCATTGCCCATGCCATTAACCTTGGTCCCCTGGCCAACGTGGCTTCAGCCAGATTTCCCTCTTAGGAACTTACGTTTTTACTTTACCTGTTTTATTCCTTTTTTGGTGGCTGGCCAGTGTAGGGATCGAACCTCGGACCTTGGTGTCATCAGCACCACACTCTGACCAATTGAGCTAACTGGCCAGCTTCCTTTTCACTTTCCAATGAGTAAGTATCTTGGGGGAGTTACTTTGAGACTATGCAAATATCTTGCTTCTCCTTCAACGTTCACCCAGTAATTCTAGCATTCTTCGATTGATTTTGCCTCTTAGACACTTTATCGTATCTCCTCATGTTTTATTTTCCTCATGAGACTCATCAGTACCTAAAATATTCTCGTTCGTTTGGGCATAATTCAATGTTTGCCTCCTATGCTGAACAGGAGGCTGGGGACAGGGTCTGTCCCAGTCACAGGGCTTGACACATAGTAGATGCTTAGTGAATAGTTGGTGAACAAAGAAAAGAAAAAAAATTACACCAATTGGCAAATTCCAGGTGCTCAGGAAGTATGACTTGGTGTCATCCCAAGAAGGAGGTATGTTCTAGAAGCAAAGATGGTAGGAAATGCTAGATTCTAGGAGTGTTCATCCATTAATGAATACCCAGAGAAAACATAGATGCTTCTAATCTCCCAACAGCTTCCTTGGCCCTGCTGGGAGTCTGTATACACAGCTGATGCTGCATGGATCTTGCTCTCTGAAATCCATGTCCAATAAATCTGCAGTAATCAAGACAGGTGGTATTGACATAAGGATTGACAAATAGATCAATAGAACAGAATAGAGAGCCCCCAAAAAGACTCTTCCCAACCCCCAACACACAGACAGTCCTTTGCTTTTAGAAAACCCAACCATGAAAAGCAAGTGTTTTCAACAAAAGTTGCTGGAACAACCAATGACCCATACGGGGCAGAAAAAAATGAATCCTAATCCCTACCTCACACCATACACAAGATTTAATTCAAGATGGATTGTAGACTAAACATGAAAGCCTAAATTGGAAAGACATCAGAAGAAAACAAAAGTATATTTTTGTGGCTTCAGGGTAGGCAAAGGTTTCTTAAAACCCAGAGAGCAATAACCATAAAAGAAGAAAAAGTTGGTCACTGTGACTTCAGTAAAATTAAATGCTGCTCAGCAAAAGATCCCAATTAAGAAAATCTAAACCCAGTGCAGAGTGAGGGAGTGGTGGGGGTGGAGGTGTATGAGGACAGGTCCCCAAGGCTGGTTTTTTGGACAAGACAGATTTTTCTACTGGCCTGTCTTGCAGTGGCAGCAAGCCTCAGCTAAGGGCCACCACCTCAGAGGGACCTCATCTGCTCTCCACGTAGAGATGGCCAACAGTTATTGTGCACCTGCTCTATGTGGCACACCTGCTATTATTAGGCACCCACCTCAATGTTTTATATATGTAATTGAATTATAAGCCAGAAGATGTGACATAGATATCAAGACACAGTAGACATGACCAATCAAGAAGATCTGTAAAGAAAATAAACAGAAATTTAGTCCTTGGGCTCTTTTTATTTTAACACTTATTTTGTTGGTTGAATAGGGAATCCAGTCACACGGTTTGAAATCAACAGTGAAAAGTATAAAGTAGTATGCACACGGTCCTGTGCCTTTCCATGTTCATAAATAGAGAGGGTCTCCATGCTTTTTCATGGCTGCATAGTACTCCACTGCATGGACGGACCGGGAGTTGTTTAACTAGTGTTCTCTTGATAAACTCAGTTGCTTCCTCTATTATGTGATTAGAATAATACTGTGCATGAGCAGTGTCTCTGTGAGATAAATGGCCACAAATATAATCTCTGGATCAAAGAGAAAGTGCAGTTTTAATTGGACATTAGCAGAGTTATTGTGAAATATTACATTCATGCAGATGCACTGGCAGTTTTGCTAACTATTGCCTGCAAATTCCATCTCTAGGGAGTGTGTCCATTTGCAGTCCCGCTGGCAATGAACAGGAAGGCTTGCTTGCTGCATACACGTGGATGATAGAACAGGGCACCCCCAGGCAGAGGAGCTGGGGCTGCCCCTCTCTAGGGATGGGGAGGGCTGGCAGTTGCTCCAGCAGTGGGAATAAAGGTCAGTGTCCCCTTGAGATTAGCAGGGGCATCCTGAAGTTGTCAGGACAAAGAGTGTGGGAGTCATTACTATGGGGCATCATGAGCTTGCAGAGAGAGAGAGAGAGAGAGAGAGAGAGAGATGTAAATACTTTCTTAGCCTGGAGAGCTTGGCCATCTTACGACAGTACCAGTCAACAAGGATCTTTCCTGACATCCTCCTTGTCAGCTGGAGGCTGAAAACCCTCCTTAGCAAGATGTGGAGAGGGAGGGGACAAGTGAGGAAGGACAGAGAATCCCTTTCCTTTGCTTTCTACCCACAGCCAGAAGGGTGAGGAGGAATATTTAAACTTTATACAAAATTCAAAGTTTTGATGAACTGAAACTGCCCCGGAGGGTCCCAGTCTGTCCCCTTCTCTCCAATCTGTCCCCTTCTCTCCATCCCCGCAGCCACCCTGGTCCAGCCTCCACCATGGCTCCCCTGAATGGCCACACCAGCCGCCTCCCTGGTTTCCCACTGCTGCCCTCACCAACTTTCAATGTATTCTGCACCCAGAGCCAGAGATAACTTTTCAAGATGTGAATCAGATCCTAGCCCTCCACTGCTTGGCCCCTCCCATGGCTCCCTTTTGCCTTTAGAATATAAACAAAACTCGCCATGGCCCACTAGGACCTTCACGATCTTGTTCACCTTCCTGCCTTCTCTTCCCTACTCTCCCTCTCTGTTGAAGCCCCACCGGTCTCTCTGCTGTTCCTTGAGCATACCAAGCTGTTCCTACCACAGGGCCCTTGCACATGCTGTTTCTTCCAGTTGAATCTTTTCTCCCAGCTTTCCTATAGCTTCCTCCCTCACTTCAGGTTTCCATTCAAAAGTCTCCTCTTTGGGGAGATCTCCCTTGACCTCCCCAGCTAACGATGCCCTCTCTCAATCACAATTCCTGCTCAATTTCCTTCACAGCACTTAAATGGCTTAGTTTCATAGTTAGCTTATTCACTAGTTTGTTTATTTTTTGTTCGTGTCTCTCCTCCTTCCTGCTAGATCATAGTCTGTGTAAGGTCAGGGATTCTGTCTTGGTTACTGCTGTTTCTTTAGTACCTAGCACAATGCCCAGCACACAGTAGGTCCTGAGAAATAGGACAGGCACATGTGTGTCATAGTAAGGCAGGCCGACCCTGGAGTCAGACTGCCCCTGTTTACATCCTGGATCTCTTATTTTAACTCTGTGACCTGGGTCAGGGTACTTGAAGTCCATGGACCTCGGTTTCCTCATCTGTGAAATGGGTTTGGCATCTACCACATGGCGCTGATAGGAGGATTAGATGGGTCAGTGTGTCATGAGCACTCAGCACAGGGCCTGGCATGCAGCAGGTGCTCAACAAATACTAGCCCATCATTTGTTGACTCCTGAGTTACCCAGATAAGACTTAGGAAATGCCAGCCCCTTGGAATCAGGTGACACGAATTTGAGTCTTTGTCCCCAACTCACTGGGTGAGCTTACGCTGGTTCCTGCCTCTCTCTCCTGCCATCCATGAGGAGGTGGAATACAATAATGTCTGGCTCCCAGGCAGTGTGGCCCATTGGTGTGTCTCTTCTCTCCCAATCCCTAGTCACCATGAGCCCTGTGCAGAATATGGGCCACTAGACAAGGTGGTGGGGCATGTGCAAGCCCAGGATGTCACCCTGTATAGATGGATCTCTCTTCCCGGCAGTGTTTTCTGTCTCCATAAGTTTAATGATCCTGGCACAAAATCTGGGACCTTGGAGCAGGACAGGAGAGAAGACAAAAGAAGCTGTCTGACCTCAGACAGCAAATGTGTTTAATTTGCAGCCGGACACCCAGCCTGGCCGGGGTCCAGATGGGACGAAGCCAGCGGGGCAGGAGGGTTGGGAAGTCTGGTGCAGGGGAGCGGGGACGATGAGGCCTGGTCCAGCCTCTTCTCAGCTGTGGCCCTTGGACGGGGGTTGTCCCCTCTCTGTACACCAGCTTCCTCCTGGGAGAGATGGGGAAGATGACAGCTCCAAGCCCAACGGGTGACAGCAGGGCCCACGGGCAACTGTGTCCAGAAGACGTTTGGTGGCTCTGCCTGGATCACTCTCCTTCTACAGCTGGGGAAGCTGAGGTGCAGGGAGGGAGAGAGACCCCCTCCCCCAGTCAGTCAGGGGCCTCCAACCTAACTCGCCCCTCTCACCCCTTCAGGCTCATCTGGATCCAGGAAGACAGCATCCTGCACCTTCAAGCTGCCAAAATCCAGTGCATATCAACCATGGGACAGGTGACAGGCACGGGGCTGGGGAGGGAAGACAGGGAGGCAGAGAGAGACAGAGATAAACGTAGACCTAGAGAGACATGCACAGAGACACACGCAGAAAGAAACACGCTTAGAGAGAGCAGCAGAGAGAGGAAGTTAGACAGAATGACCAAAGGGGAGAGGGACAGAGGGACAGACAGAGAGACGTGCTTAAGAGACAGGGACACACAGACGCAGGGAGAAATGGGGAACAGAGGAGCAAGACAGAGATGCACAGCAGCCCCAGGAAGAGGGTGACGAACAGAGATGTTGACACAAAGACATGGAAAAACTAAGAGCAAAAGTTGAGAGAGAGAGAGAGAGAGTCTGACAGAGATTCGTTAAGAGACAGAAGGACAATCAGACAGAAAGATACATAGACAGAGGAGAGAGAGAGAGGTCCGAGTTGGCCCGCGGGTCAGTTTAGCAGTAATTTATCACTGACCCTCACAGACCGCCCCTACCCCCCAGGCGCACCCTGAAATCCTCCTCCCACCCCGGCCCCCATCCCATGGGACCTCACTGGTCTCCTGAATCACAGTCCCCTTGTGCACACGTGTGTATTGTATACCCGACCACGTATGGGCAAGCCCGGCATGGGATTTAGCAGGAGATGCACTCAAGGAAGGAGATATGTCTTCAACTTCTGGGGAAACGAGGGTGAACGTAGGACACATCCCTTCCCGCCATCGGACACGTGTTTTGTGTCTAACAGTCAGAGGAGCCAGAACGTCTCCGGTATATCCCCTCCGGGCATCACTGACAGAGGTCCCTGCTAGAGATGTTTAGGGAGGGCGGCAGGGGTGAAGCAGAAAAAGAAAATCAAACTTATAATGGTGCCTTATATGTCCCTTCCCCTGTGAGCTCTTGGAAGCCTCACAGATTCCTTGTGGGAGACTCTGTTCTGTGCTTCTCTCTTGGCTTCTGGTGGCTGCCAGCGACCCTTAGCATTCCGTGGTTTGAAGACCATCACTCTGATCTCCGCCTCATTGTCATGTGGCGGTCTTTCCTGTGTGTGTCTCTGTCTCTTCTGATAAGGACACCAGTCGTATTACATTAAGGGCCCACCCTGCTTCAGTATGACATCATCTTTGCTTGATTATGTCTGCAAAGACCTTATTTCCAAATAAGGTCCCATTCACCTTAGGGTTAGGACTTCAACACCCCGTTTTGAGGCCACAGGTCAACTCACTACCCAGTGCAAAAGGTTTGTCTCAGAGGCAATCTCAGGAAGCTTCCAGAGAGGAGAGAAGTGAGACCAGAAAGAAGGAAGACGTATAAGATGCATTGATGAGAAGGTGACTTCTGGGGCTCATTTGACTAGGGACCTCTGGGAGACACCATAGAACAAGCCTCGGATTGGTCTCAACAGAGGAACGAGGGGTGGGGGTGTTTATCTACCACTTCCCACCTGTCACCGGCTGAGGGCTGCTCCAGGAGGCATTAGGCCAACAGAGAAAACCTACAGAATGAGTCGCCTGGCAGAGGGGGTTGAGGGGAGAGAATTCTGTTCCCTGCAGAGGGAACAGCATTTGCAATATTCTGGAGGTGAGCAAATTGCGGTGCTGCTGGACCTCACCTGGTATGTTGGTGGAATCTCTAGGAGATCCGTGTGGCTGGAGCAGCATGAATGACAGGGAGCGTGGCAGGAGGGGGAGGAATTTGGGTTTTAAGAGCTGACTGCATGGTGGGGAGGGGCCTTGAACAAGTCTGGGTCCCTCTGGGACTCTCAGACGGGGGCAGCATGGTCACTTTCTTCAGTGGGTCTCTGGCAGACGAGTGTGTGTGCTGAGTCCATGCTGCTGGTGGCCACCAGCCCACTTTGCAGCACCCCTGGGCCTCCTTGGGTCCAGGAGCTGAGGATGCTCTGAGCTTTCGAGAAGTTTTTCCAGAGGCTGCCCAGGGCCCCCACGTCAGGGACTTAGGAATGTTGTATCAGCCCCAGGCCCAGGTATCTGGGGATGTTTGGGTGGCAGGTTGTAACTGGATGATGTCACAGTGGCCAGAGGCATCTAGAACCCTGTGAGCTCCTGGCCTCAGTGTCATTTGCCAGCAAGGCCATGTGGGTCAGCAGCTCCTGAGACCAGCCCCACAAGACACTATGCACGCTGGGCTTTCGTCAGAAGCAGCTTCAGTCTAGAGCCACCCAGGTCCAGCTGTTCTGAGAAACTGCCTGGGAGCCGCCCATTCAATCTCCCCTTCATTAGCACCCCAGCCACAGCCCCCCTGGAAGGCCCTAGAGATGCCTGAAGGCCTCCCGTCTGCCGTCCCCAGTGGGACCTAGCTGCACACGGCCAGAGGAGGCAGTGGCCATGGGGCGGCAGTGGCCAGCCCTGGCCTTGGTGGTCTTCAAGGCTCTGTTGGCCCTGTTGGTGCTGCTGGTGCCCTCAGGGGCGGTGGTGCAGGCCATCCTGGATGACAACTCAAGCACGGTGGACTTTGCAGATTTGCCGGCCCTATTTGGGGTCCCCCTGGCCCCTGAGGGTGTGCGGGGCTACCTGATGGAGGCCAAGCCAGCCAACGCGTGCCAGCCCATCGAGGGCCCGCGGCTGGGCAACCATTCTCTGGGTGCCATCGCGCTGATCCGCCGCTATGACTGCACGTTTGACCTCAAGGTGCTGAACGCCCAGCGGGCCGGCTTCGAGGCAGCCATCGTGCACAACGTCCGCTCTGACGACCTGGTGCACATGGCCCCTGTCTACGAGGACCTGCGGCGCCAGATCTCCATCCCGTCGGTGTTCGTGGGCGAGGCCGCTTCGCAGGACCTGCGGGTCATCATGCGCTGCCACAAGCCGGCCCACGTCCTCCTGCTGCCAGACTACCCGCCCTGCCCCGACCTGGACTGCCACCCAGTGCTGGCCGTCTCCTGGGTGCTGGGCCGCACCCTGGCCCTGGTCTTGTCCACTCTCTTGGTCCTGCGCCACCTGTGGCTCTGGCTGCGGGGCTGGTTGACCCGCGAGCCCGTGGTCAAGACCCAGACCCGCCAGAAGGCCCAGGTCCGCACCTTCACGCGTCACAACGATCTGTGCGCCATCTGTCTGGACGAATACGAGGAGGGGGACCGGCTCAAGATCCTGCCTTGTTCCCACACCTACCACTGTAAATGCATCAACTCCTGGCTCTCCAAGGCTGCCCAGCGCTCCTGTCCCATGTGCAAGCAGTCGGTGGCCAGCACTGAAGATGGCTCCGACTCCACTGTTGACAGCTTCGGCGACGAGAGCCCCTCCCTGCCTGGGCACCAGCCCCCCATCTGGGTCATCCAGGCCCGGCTGCGCTCCCGGAGGCTGGAACTGTTGGCCCGAGCCAGCCCCTATCGCCGCTGCAGCGCCACCTCCTTGGGGGCAGCTGAGACCTCGGACAGGTCCCCGGGACCCTCCTGAAACCCACAGCTCCTGGCCGGTGAAGATCTGGGGCAGGGAGGATGTCACTGAGGACTGTTTCTGGGCTGGAGAGAATAAAGTGGGTTTGAAGGCGGATTCTCGCTCTGGCTGCTGTCCGGCCACCTGGCCTCTGGCTGGGGCTGCACGTGGGGTCCCCATGGCAGCCGAGCCTCGGGCTGGCTCTTGGTTTCTGCAGTGAGTGAGGAGATATGAGGGCTGGGGGGATTTTTAGGGCTGCTCTGGTCCTGGTGCCATAAGACGTGGACGAACAGAGTCCAGCCCGGGGCACTCGGATGGCTGTTCCTCAACATTCTTACTTATTCTCCATTGAAACTTTTTCTTTTAAAATAAACTTCTTACTTTGGCATCACTTTACATTTCCAGGAACCTTACAAAGGTACTAGGGAGAGTTCTCAAATCCCCTTCACGGGGTTTTCCGCGCCGGTCACATCTTACAGAACCACAGTCCCTTTGTCACGAGGAAGAAGGTCACACGGGTACGTTCCAGTGAACTGAGCTCGAGGCTATCTGGAGTTGTCCATCGCTCAGGCTTTTTTTAAAAAGTAATCATTTAGGGCCGGCCCGGTGGCGCACTGGATAAGTGCACCGCTTGGGAAGCACGGCGGCGCTCCCGCCCGAGGGTTCGGATCCCACATACAGACCGGTTCCTGCTCACTGGCTGAGCGAGGCGCGGGAGCAACACCGAGGGTTGCAATCCCATTGCCGGTCCCCGGTCCAGTACGGGGGCAACACTGAGGGTTGCGATCCGTTGCCGGACACGGAAAAAAGACAAAAAATAAATAAATAAAAAATTTTTAAAAAGTAATCATTTAATTTTAATAATTAAATAATTGGAAATGTTTATGGGGTACAATGTGATATTTTTCAAACTTTTTATCATGGAAAATGCCAGACACACCCAAGTCGAGAGAACAGAATGATGACTCCCCTACCCCCCACGTACCCATTACTCAGATTCAACAATTCAACACTCATGGCCGCTCTGGTCTCTTCCACACACTCCTTTCTCTCTTGTTACTGTGAAGCAAATTCCAGACACTATATTCATCTGCAGACATTTCTATTTGTGTCCCTAAAGCAGTAGCTCCAACTGGTGTGGAGATTTTGCCCCCAGGGGACACTTGGCCATGTCTGGAGATGTTTTTGGTTGTCATGACTGGGGGGTGCTCCTGGCATGGAGCGGGTGGAGGCAGGGATGCTGCTCAGCACCTGCAGTGCCCAGGACGGCCCCACCACAGAGGATGACCCAGCCCCCAATGTCCACAGAGCCCAGGGGGAGAAAACCTGCTCTAAAAGATAAAACCTCTTAAAAGACAACCTCACAAACGCCAGTATCGTGTTTAAAATAACAGTTCTTTAATACCATCAAATCTGAGGGTACTGCAAAAAGTTCATGGAAAAATAGATTTCCATTAAAAGATAACATGAACCTTTCAATGAACTTTTTTTTTTTTTTTCCTTTTTTGTCTTTTTTTTTTTTTACTGACCGGTAATGGGATAGCAACCCTCGGTGTTGCGCCCACACCGCGCTCAGCCATTGAGCGGGAACCGGTCTCCACATGGGATCCGAACCCTCAGCGGGAGCACCGCCGTGCTCCCAAGCGGCACACTCTCCAGTGCGCCACCGGGCCGGCCCTCAATGAACTTTTTGAAGACCCCTCGTATCCATACAAAGCTCACACTTCCATTTTTCTTCTATGACATATATTTTTAGGTTGTTGGAAGTGGGACCCGGATATAGTCTAGATTTGTGGATGGTCTCCTAAGTCTCTTCTTCGATAGCTTCTCCCTCCATCTCTCTCTCTCTAAATTTTTCCTTGCAATTTATTTATCTATTCTTTTTTTGGCAGCTGGCTGGTACAGGGGTCCAAGGGTACCCTTGACCTTGGTGTTATAAAGCTGTGTTCTAACCACTCAGCTAACCGGCCAGCCCTTCTTGCAGTTTATTTGTTAAAGCAACTGGATCATTCATGCTGTGATGCTCCCGCTCTGGATTTTGCCAATCATGTCCCATGTGGTGTCACTTAACACATTAATTTCCATGACTGATATTTCCTGTGAATTTGTAGTTGGGTTCAGAGACGAGATCAGAGGTGGTTTAATTTTACAGTGATAAGTTAGGGTGCTCCTTTGGCTTCCAGAGCCTCCCCTCCTCAGGAAGGCTGGGCCATGTTAAGGAGTCTTTTGGACAGTGGGTGACAGGGGGCTGCTTGGCTGTGCACCAATGGGAAGTAGCCACCAGGTGAGACCATGGGAGGAGGAGGGTCAAGGTCATCTCTACAGCTTCCTGTGGAACGGTGTGAATGCAGGTGTCACGTGCAAGACTCAGATGCCAGCCCAACAAACCTCCAGGGAGCACCTACTCTGTGCCAGGTGCTGTGTCCAGGTACTTGGACATAGCAGTGAAGAGTCCCTGCTCTCGTGGGGCTGATATTCCAGAGTGGGAGATGGAGATTTCGGCTGCAGATACGTGCTAGGAATAAAACACAAAGGAGTGATGAGATGGAGAGAACTTGCGGATGGTTAGGAGGGTCAGGAAAGAACATTAGAGCTGAGGCTGGAAGGGTAAGAAGGAGGTGGTCGTGCACGAAGGGTGTTCTAGGCAGAGGGCACAGCACATGCAAAGGTCCTGGGGCAGGACCGAGTCGGGAGTGTTGGAGGAAGAGCGAGGAGGCCCGTGTGGCTGCAGCAGAGTGAGGAGGGGGAGAGGGGTGAGGGGAGGGACGGGGGGGGTGAGGGAGCAAGGCAGGCAGACCTTGCAAAGCTTGGTAAGGAATTTGGATTTTATTCTGAGGTGCTGGATAAAACCATTGGAGGGTTTTAGTAATTTGGAGGAAATCCCTCTAAGCAATACTTCCAAGTCCCCACTTTCCAAATGAGACCACAACAGAGGCTCAGAGTGGCCAAGTCATGTGGGTGGTGTTGGGATTTGAACCCGGCAGGCTGGTCTTGGTGGGTTGCAAGCACATCTTCGTGTTTCGATCAGAGGTTTCCTGTTTTACACATGGAAGAACTTACAAATTGTGCTCTGCTGTCTGCACTTCACGTTGTAGCTGGGAACCTCCAAGGTGGCTTAGGGGAGGGGTCTCCCTTCTTGGATGGATGATGGCACAGCATGGGCCCTCGGTCATAGCTCTGGTGTGTGTGTGGTGGGGGCACCAGTAGGTGGACTGAGGTCCCCACATGAGATTCCTGGGGGACCAAGGCTCTTGGTGAGGACCTCCCATCCACTTTCTTTTTTTTTTTTTTTTTTGTCTTTTGTCTTTTTTCCGTGTCCGGCAATGGATCGCAACCCTCAGTGTTGCCCCCGTACCGGACCGGGAACCGGCAACGGGATCGCAAGCCTCGGTGTTGCTCCCGCGCCTCGCTCAGCCAGTGAGCGGGAGCCGGTCTGCATGCGGGATCCGAACCCTCGGCGGGAGCGCTGCCGCGCTTCCCAAGCGGCGCACTATCCAGTGCGCCACCGGGCCGGCCCCTCCCATCCACTTTCTGAGCGACATCATTTCCAGCCTGGTGACACCCCCTTGCCCTGATCAAATGCCACAAATGGAGGCTACACTATCCAGGGGCCACTGCCTTGACCATGCAGATGGCTCTCAGAGGCTGGGGCTGCCCAGCAGGGAGGGACAAATGTAGTCCAGCTTGGGCATGGTTGTGGGATCCAAGACCTACCCACAGCAGCTAAGCACACAGGGCTTATTTGCTCAGGAATGTGAGTTGTCAGTCCAGGGATGGCAGGGAGGCTCCACAGTGTCCAGGGCTTGGACTCTTTCCATCTTATGGCACCACCTCCTCATGGAACAAAGCAGCTGCTTGAGCTCCAGCCATCATGTCTGCATTCAAGGCAATGAGGAGAAAGAGACAAGGAAGGGCTCACCCTCTCCCTTTAAGGACACTTTCCAGAAACCCCACATGCCACTTCTGTTCACACTGCATTGGCCAGAACTTAGTCAAGTGGCCACATCTGGCTGAAAGGATGCTGGGAAAAGTAGTCTATTCTGAGTGACCAACTGTCCAGATGAAAACAAGGGGTTCTATTACCATGCAAGAGGAGAGAACAGATATCAGGGGTATCCAGCACTGCCTGTCACTTGGACACATTTGTGGAACCTGGACTGCATGGCTGCCCAATACATATTAGTGAATGAATGAATGAATCTCTGCACCTCTAGCCTGAGCCTCCTTCCAGAGGGAAGTGAGCTCATTGTCCCTGGGGATGGAAATCAGCTCTTACTGAGGTCCTACTGTGCACCAGGTCCCCAGCCAGATGGCTTCACTCCACCATTCAACCTCTCTGAGCCTCGGTTTCCCCATCTGTAAAGTGAGGATGGTAATAACACCTGTGCCACTGGGTTTTCTAAAGGACAGTGCTTGCCACCTGCTAACTGCTCCATCAGCATTTGTTGATCGACTAAGTGACCTGCCCACAGCCCAGTTGTAATCCAAAAGGAGGTGCCTGAGCCATTCCAGAGAATCTGGAAGGCTTCCCGGAGGCAGTGTCTTCTGGACTGAGATTGGAAGGAGCAGTGACCGGCACCATGAAAAGGAAAAGCGATCCTGGCAGTTGGAACAGCATCAGCAAAGGCCCTGAGCAGCCTGGGCTGGCGTCCGCTAAGTGCTTAATAAGTGTTCATAGAACTCCCTGCCCCCACTTAAATCCTGCCCCCTCTGAGAAAGGGCCTCTGCTTTACCCCAGCCTCCTCAGTCCTCCAACAGCCAGGCCTGGGCCCTTCTCCAGCCGCCTCCAAGAAAGCAGATGCTGCCAAGGACTGACTGCCAGCTTAACGAGGCTGGCCTGTGCCAGCCCCTCGGCCCCCGCCTCAGCTGCAGTTCCCCGTCAGCACCAGCGGGGGCCCCCTCCTGCCCATTCAGGCAGTGCCCCATCTGTGTCTAAAAGGGAATGTGGCCAAATGGGGAAACCGAGCCTCAGAGGAGGGGGGACCAGCATCAACGAAGCAAGGGGCTGCAGCAGCCCCCAGCCTGCTGGGTGCCCGGCCGTGCTTTCCTACACAAACTCCTTGCATCCTGGGCCAGGTTCCTGTGTGTACCCCCATTTTCCCGAGGGGGAAACTGAGTTGTGAGAGGGGGATGGGGCTCACCCAGGACTACAAAGCTGGAAGGTGATCGAGCTGGGATTTGAACCCCTGGCTCCATGGACATATTCACCGACTGTTTAGGGTTCCCCATGGGGTACTCACACTTAAGCTGAGAAATGCTGCGGATCCCAAGAGCTCTTGGGCCCCTGCCCAGCCCTCAAGGAGCCCCAGGCTATGGGGAGATGGGCCCAGATAGCCAGGGTTGGGGGAGCCCAGAGAGTGGGGTTCAGGGGAGGCTTCCTGGGGGAGGGAGCATTAGACAGGGCTTGAAAGACAAGTAGGGAGCTCGCCAAGAAAAGTAGGAGTTGGGGGAAAGGGCACACCTGGCCATGCTGGGTGCACAGCATGCGCAAAGGCCGGGACGTGCAGTCGATTCTTCTGTGCGATTTGGAGAACGGCAAATCCTCAGTCCTTAGGGCCAAAATGAAGGGAGGGCTGGGATGTTTGAGGACTTAATCACCAAGCTAAGGCATTTCATTTTGTATCACTGATTTGCTAATTCTTCCTCACAGCAAACATTCCCTGATGCCTCTGAGGCCACGCCCTGAGCTGGGCAGGACCAGGTTCAGGAAGCATCTGCAAATGTGAAAATGATCTGTCTTTTCCTCATTGGGGCTCTTGCTTAAGGAACTCTAGGTATCCAGGGATTGTTCCTGCTCCCCTCCTGCTGTATTAGACCTCCCCACATCCCTGAGAAAGAAACATGTCAATCCCACCTTCCAGATGAAGAACAGAGAGGTTAAGCAAGTTGCCCAAAGCCACACAGCATGTTGGGGCTGAGCCAGGATCTGAGCACTTTATTCTTTTCATTCAGCTGCCTCTTGACCCATAAGGAGCACCTGCTATGTGCTGGGTGCTCAACTGGGGACACTGCAGTGACCAAGAAAGAGCCCCACTGTCAGGGAGTTTGCTGTCTAGTAAACTACAGGTTGTTAAGAAAATGCAATAGGGTGTCAGGGTAGCAGGTGATGGGGGGGTGGATTTAGTTAGAGGTGATCACAGAGGGCTTCTCTGAGAAGGTGACAAGTGAACAGAGGCCTGAAGGATGGGAAAGATTGAACCCCAGGAAGATGTGGGGAAGCAGCATTCCAGACGGAGGGAATTTCAAGTGCGGAGGTCCCGAGGCAGGACATCTTGAGGAGGGCAGCGGGCTGGAGGAGAGAGAGTCAGACTGGGGAAGACGGAGAGGAAGGCAGAGAGGAGACAGGGGCCGGTGAAGCAAGGTCTTTAAGACATGAACGTGACTTTGAACTCACTTATGAGACCAACGTCACATAGGGAGTCATACGTGGGGTTTTTTAAAGTCACACCCACTGGAATACAATTTTTGCAATAAAAAAATCATCTTTAGTTTAGAATTCTTTGAGTTTTTACAAAGGCATAGTTATGTCACCACCACCACGGTCAAGACACAGAACAGTCTCATCTCCCCAGAATGTTTCCTTGTGCCCCTTTGTCTTCTGCTGGGAATGTTTCAGTGACCAAGCCCCTGGTCCTTGTTCCCAGCCCCTGTCCTTGCAGTTGCACCCTTTGCAGAAAGTCCTATAAATGGAACCATTCAGCGGGCAGCCTCTGGCTACTTTCACTCAGCAGAATGTTTGCAAATCATCCCTATTATTGCATGTACCAGAACTTTCCTTTTTATTGCTGAGTAGTGTTCCACTGTATGGACATACCACCGTGTGTTTAACCATTCACCACCTGGACTGCTTTCCAGTCTTTGGAGATTATGCACCGAGTCACCGTAAACATCCGTGCATGGGTTTTTGTGTGGACAAGTGTTTTCACGTCTCTTGGACGAATATCTAGGAGCAGGATTGCTGGATTGTTGGGTAAGGGAATGTTTCACTCTGTAAGAAGTTAGGGGGCTGCACCATTCGGCATTCCCACCAGCAGCGTGGGAGACCTCCAGTTGCTCCACATCCTCATCAGCATTTGGTACAGTCGGTTTAAAACACTTTAGCCATTTTAGTGAGTGTGAAGTGGTATCTTGCGGTTTCATTTGCATTTTCCAGTGACTCGTGGCATCGAGCCTCTTTGCACGTGCGTCTGTGCCATCTGTGTCTCTTCTCTGGTGAAGTGGCAGTTCAAGTCTTTTGCCACTGGGAGCTGATTAATGCTTTTCAAGGTTTTTGCTGGATGCAGAGAGTGACGGATGGGGGCCGAGTGAGGAAGAGAGAGAAGGCAGGAGGTGGCTGGCTTGGTCCAAACAACAGCTGATGGGGGGACATGGAGGAGTGACAATGGGCCAATTCTGGAGGCAGAGCCCTTGGCTGAGACGCAGAGGGGGCAGAAATGAGGCGCATCCCAATTATAGCTGGGAAAACTGAGTCCAGAGAGGGAAAGAGACTTGCCCGAGGTCACACAGCAGGGCAGTGAGGGAGCCAGGAATCAAGCCCGTCTCTGAGGACCCCCTCCCCCAGAGGCCTGCGCCAACTGTGTGTGGGTATCAGAGCTCCAAAGGGCCCCTTCAAGGGTCCTGGAATGTTGAAAAGCAGCAGCTTTCCAGGCACTCAGGACAGAAACCTGCGATTCCTCTTAGGTTACGGTCTCACTTTCTTCCCACCCCTCACATCGATCCCCCAGCAAGTCTCATGAAGAGCAGCTCTTCAAATCTATCCCAAATGCACCCCCTTATCCATCTCCTCTGCTTTCACCACCCATCACTCATCTGGACCAGCACAGTCTCCTCCACCCTGGTCTCCCAGTTCCCACACTGTCCCCCCAGTCTGTGCCTCCACAGCAGCCAGATGGCACCTATGAGCACCTGAGTCAGGTCCTGTCCCTCATCTGCCCACAACCCTCCATGGCTCCCACTTTCCTCGGAGGTAAAAGCCCAAGTCCTCTCCACAGCTCACCAGGTCCTCTCAACCTGCCCTGTCCCCTCCCTGCCCTCCCTTCCTCCTTCTGTCCCCCTCGCTCTCTCTGCTCCAGCCACACGGGCTCCTCGCTGTTCCTCCCACACGCCAGGCTCGGTGCTGCCCCAGGACATTTGCACATGCTGTTCCCTCTGCCTGGGACACTTTTCCCACAGATGTTTCCACATAGATTCCTCTCTTGCCTCCTTTGGCTCTCAGCTCAAATGTCACCTTCCTCACTGAGGTCTCCCCAACACCCCCTTTAAAGCTGCAACTCCCCCACCCCAAGGAACCTCATTTCTCTTTATTCTTTATTTTGCTTTATTTCTCTCTTCTGTATCTATAACCATCTGATGTTTTACTTTTTTATTGTCTGTTTTTTCCAATAGACTGTGAGCACCACAATTCAGGGGGCTTTGTCCCCAGTGCATTCAGAACATGCCTGGTGCACAGTAGATGCTCACGAATACTTAGTGAATGAATAAGTGAATTAAACACTCCCCTGGGACCCAGCCCTGTGCTCCTTAACTCCCAACGAGCCTGGAGTGTGGGCGTTATTTTCACCTTCATTGTACCCATGGGGAAACTGGAGCACGGAACAGGGACATGCCCTGGAAAGGAAAGGGCAGGCTGGTTGGACCAACTCAGAAGTTGGCCTCTGCCTTGGTGCCAACAACCTGACTGCAAAAAGGGTTGTTAACACCCTTGGGCATCTGGCCCATGCTGCTGTTCCTGGGGGACAAGATGGGGCCCTGTCTCAGGGTCTGGGCTGGAAGGGGAAACAAACATGGGGCGATACAGCGCATCCCTCCCCTGCACAAAATCTCAGTGAGGTTCCCCCTTGCCCTTGGACCACACCATTTCCTCTACCTTTGTTGCAGCTCCAGGAGGGAAATGAAATCACAGATCATGGAAAGGAATCCCAACGTGAACCGAGGAGTCCAGCTTCACAATGGAACCCCTGACCAGCGCCGTCCAGTGCTTGCATGCCGGTGGCGATGGGGAGCTCACTCCCGCACATGAGTCGTTCTTCTCCATTTTTACATTGTTCTGACTTTGACTTCCACTGGTTTCACCTCCCAGAGTGTAGGTCAGAGCTCCAACTGTTTGTCCATACAAATGCTGACTACCTACTTGTCCAGGCCTGTGCTGGGCACCCGGTCCAGTGGGGTGAATGGAGAGTGACAAGGTAGTGGCAGGGAGATTAGAGCTGTGATGGGGGACACGCAGGTTCTGTGAATATCTGGAGAGACACCTGTCTCAGCCTGGAGGGTCTGGGAAGGCTTCCCAGGGAGGAGGCATCTGCATCAAGACTTGCAGGATCAAGTGGAAGTATTGGGCAGGGATGGGAAGGGTGTTCCAGGTAGAGGGAACAGTATATGCAAAGGCTCAGAGTCCCAGAAAGCACAGGAGTTGTTTTTGTCTGTTTGTTTTGTTTTTAGCGGCTGGATGGTACAAGGATGGAACCCGTGACTGTGACCTTGGCGTTATCAGCACCACCTGTAACCACTTAGCTAACTGGCCAGCCCCTGCAAAGGAGTTCTTGACCCTATCGAAAACTCCCCCCACTTTAACACACATACACACTTCCAGTTACAACAAATAATGACACTTCAAGTTTACAACAAAGCTCTCGTCAGCAGCCTGCAAATGCCTGGGCTTGACTATTCTAGAAAGACAAATGAAAGAAGGTCTTGTTATAATTAACCCCATTTTCCAGATGAGGAAACTGAGCCCAGAGAGGTTAAGTGACTTGGCCCAGGAAACACAGCTCAGAAGGGACAAAACTGGAATTCTCATCCAAGAATCCCATTTCCAGAGGCTGTTTGCTACTTCTACACCGTCCCCATGAAGAACGATCAGAATGAAGGAATGAAGGGGCACAGTGATCCATGCCTTCCAGGCCAGGTTGCTAGGGCATCCCTGAGCCCTGACTCTGTCCCAGTTCCTCCTCCCAACCTCCTTTGGTGGGTGCCAAGCATCTCCAATGCGGGCCAAGAACAGTGTTTTTCACCTCCTTTATCCCACACCCTCTGCTCCTAGTGATACAACCAGTGAGAGGCGGATTCCCAGAAACTGTTACTGCCATTCCCAGAGGCCACTGGTGGTGACCATAGGAGGCCAGCTGCCAAGATCTCAGCCCTGACAGTGTCAGGAAGAGGGGTGAGGGCTGCGATTCATCACCTGGTCCCCCTTCCTTCCTCCTCCTTTGTCCCCGCCTCCTCCCCACACCCTGTCCTCTTCTGTGCCCACCCCTCACAGCCTCCCAGCCAGGCCCAGAAGGGGAGGACATTTTTAGGAACAGATGGCTGCCTTCCTCGCCCAGCGCTCTGCCAGTTAATTAACGCCGCCTGTAATTAAACTTCCCACAAATTAGCTGTCAGCTACGCTAAAGGGAACCGTCCCTCTCAAATGCCACCTTGACTTGCTGAATTGTGAGCCTTGTCGACAAAATAATTAAAGGCAGAGGGAGGCGACCAAAATTTGGAGGCTTGTTTTTTCTTCTAATATCTCTATCGGTGTTCACGGCCAAGTGCTCCCAGATGGGACTTGGGAACACAGGCTTTTTTTCCTGAGGTTCCATGATCAATGCCTTCCACTGTGAAAGACATCTTTATTGAGCACCTACTGTGTGCCAGGCACTGAGCTGGGGACACAACAGTGGCCAAGATAGACATAGTCACTGCCCTCTTGGAATTTATGTCCTTGACATAAAATTTTAAAAGCAAAAGCGGTAAGTGAAAATTTCGCAGCAGGGTGAAGGACCCTCCAGGCAGAGGACACAGCCTGTGCAAAGGTCCTGGGGCAGGACCATAACCCATCTTTATTGAGCACCTACTGTGTGCCAGGCACTGAGCTGGGGACACAACAGTGGCCAAGACAGACATAGTCACTGCCCTCTTGGAATTTATGTCCTTGACATAAAATTTTAAAAGCAAAAGAGGTAAGTGAAAATTTCGCAGCAGGGTGAAGGACCCTCCAGGCAGAGGACACAGCCTGTGCAAAGGTCCTGGGACAGGACCATAACTGGCTTGTGGGAGGAACAGTGAGGAGGCCCATGTGGCTGGAGCAGAGTGAGTGAGGGACAGAGGGAGGGGGGGCAGGGAGGTGGTGACAGGGGCAGGTTGGGCTGGGTCTGGGGGGCCTTGAGCAACATTTGGGCTTTTACCCTGAGGGAGGTGGGAGCCATGGAGGGCTGTGGGTGGAGGAGGGAGGGGACCTGACTCAGATGCTCACAGGTGCCCTTTGGCTGCTGCAGGGAGGACAGACAGTGGGGGGCGATGGCGAAGGCAGCATGGTCCAAGTGGTCAATGATGGGGCTGGACCAGGTGGAGGCAGAAGAGCAGGGGACGTGGGTGGATTTGGTATAGACTTTGTAAGCAGAGGTGATGTGATTGACCAATAAACGGAATGGAGGGGGTGGAGAAGGAAGAGTGGAGTCTCTGACTCCCAGGTCTCTGGCTGCAGCCTGGGATCAGAGGAAATGGACAATCGATCCACAAAGATGTCAGATTTCTACAGAGAGGAGCCTTTTTCCAAAAGAAAATTCTTCAGCCTCAGATCAGCCAATTGCCAAGGCCCAGGGAGTGTGCTTGGATAGAGTGAGAGTGCCAGCCAGGCCTCTGCACCCCAGTCTCCCATGGGGGGGTCGCCCCAGCATCAAGGATGAGGGCAAAGGCTTCCTGTACCTGCAGGCTGCAAAGATGAGCCCCCAGGAACCCAGCAGAGACCAGCAATGTGCCTGCTGGAGGCCCGCTGACTACAGAGACTCAAGCCTTGGCTCCCTAGGGTCAGAGGAGGGTTCCAGGGGCTTCACCATGTAGATGGGAAAGGCAAGATGGACCTCTGTATTCTTCCCCCCTCCCAGGATGCCTTGCAGCCCTGCAGCACCGGTCTCAGGCCCTTGAAGAGCCCCAGGGCCTTTGCACAAGTTGTATTTGCTGCTAGAACCCTGTCCTTCCTCCCTCACTACCCCTTTCTCAACCTTCAGGTCACTGTTCAGACATCTCCTCCTCCAGGAAGCCTCGCTGATGACCCAGCCTGAGTCAGGTGATTCCTCCGGGCCCCTACCATGTCTATGATCCCCCTAGTACGGCTCTAGTCTCCCATTTGTTGTGACCACCTGGTACCCTGTCCTTCTTCTTCCCCCACTGGACCATGAGCCCCATGAGGGCTGGGTCTGTGTTGATCACCAGTGCCTGGAAGAGTTTGTGGCACACAATAAATGACAATACAGCTTATCTGAAACCCTGGGGGGCAGATGTGTTTTGGAATTCAGAATGTTCCAGATTTTAGGATGCTGATAAGATGCACTCAGCCAGCAGGACTTGGGGCAGCCTGCTCCCTCCCCCCAAATCAAACCAGTAGCAATAACGGGAATATTCAGAGTAAATGAGATACATAAAGGTTATTAATTCCCAAAGGTAAGTTTAGGTCCTGATACCCAATGAGTTTTAGAGTCAGCAGGATGAATAAAAGGTCTACTTTTGGAACTTTTCGGACGTTGGAATTGTGGGTGAGGCAAGTGGGTCTGCAGCTGATGTTTCCATCTGTCTGGGAGCGTAGAGGCTGGAGGCCAGGTTCAAATCCCAGTTCCACCCACTTTGGAATTGTGGGGCCGGGCCAGGTGACACCATCTTCCTGCACCTCAGTTTTTCCATCTGTAAAATGGGGATGGCAAAATACCTCATTGTGATGCTGTTGGGAGGGGGAGTGAGGGAAGATTAAATAGCTTAGTGTATATTTAATTTATACAAAGTGGTTGGAATGTCGCCTGGCCACAGTAAGTGCTCAGTAGCCATTTGTTAAATTTTAAAAATAATAATTTAATAGAGTGGAGAAAACTCGAGTGAGTTAAGATTATGGGCTCTATAGTCCAGCGGTTCTCCTCTGAGAAAGCCAGAAAGATGTTTACTGGGAGGCACGTGGGTGGAACTTCAAAATTAAGCACAAAGCACAGAAAACAAGAAAAGAGGTAAGATTCTTTCTCTCCCTCACTCTGTTTGTAAATTAAAAGCAAATGATTTTCAGGAGCTTTCTGGGGTGACAGAAACACTCAATAGCTTGATGGAGGGTAGCGGTCACACAGGTATATATATTTGTCAAAACTCATCGAACTGTATCCTTAAATTACACCTCACTCAAGCTGATCCAAAGGAAAAAAAATATATATATATGAGTGCCAAAAATGTATGCTCACAGGCACGTTCCTCCACTCCTGGTGGGAATGCAAAATGGTACAGCCACTCTGGAAAACTGTTTGGCATTTTCTTAAAAAGTTAAACACACACCTACCATACAACCCAGCCATCCACTACTAGGTGTTTACCCAAGAGACACGAAAGCATATGTCCACCGGGAGACGTGTGTGAGTACGTTCGTGGCAGCTTTATTTGCAACAGCTAAACACAGGAAACACCCAAATGTCTATCAGCCGGTGACGACGTAAACCAAGTGTGGTCCCGACACTGGAATACGACTGAGCTACAGAAAGGCATGGACTGTTGGGACATGCACCCACCTGGCGTGAATCTCAAAAGCGTTATGCTGAGTGAAAGCAGCCAGATTCAAAAGACGATGTCCTGCAGGCTTCCATTTAAATCGGTTCTAAAAATAGGCAAACTAAACACTGATAATGGAGAGTAAAAAGATAGATCTGGGGCGAGAGAGACATTTAATGGGAGGGAGTCTACGGGAACCTTCTGGGGGTGGTGGAATGTTCTATCCAGGGCTAAGACAAAGGTGAGGTAGGAGAGAAACTCTGTTCAGGTGCAAAATTTAAGGGAGCACACCCAAAAAACTCAGCAATCGAGCTAAGTCCCATTTGACTGCAAAGTTCTAAAAAATCACAATGAATGAAAAAAGAAAACCAGGATGAACACAATACCTACATTTCAATTAAAAGACGGGATTCCCTCGTACACTACAGGACCCACGTCCCTCCCCGCCCCCTACTCGGGGCCCTGGTTCTTAATGTCCCTCTGAATGCTGGTGACAAGGACCCGCGCTTAGGGAAAAATGCATCCGGCGGCCCGCGGGAGACCTGTGCGTGCGCGGTGCGAAGCTGCACCTCGGTAAGAAAGTCAGGACAGAAGGTCACAAAACAAGGGCCACCGGGGGTGGGGGGAGGAACGGAATAAATGCTTTCGGGTGAACGCAGCGTGAACAAAGAGCCCACAGGGAATACGGGCCGGAGGTCATTAAGACTGAGGCCCCTCCTCCCCGCCACGGTTCTGTCATCCCCGCCTGGCTTGGCAGCCAGTGATAGCGCGGCCCGGCGGCCAGGAAGTCGCCGGCCTCTGCCACCCCTTTCCACCGTCGCCCGCAGCGCTGACCCTGAGGGGCAAGGACAAGTGACCGCTGGAGCCCCACTATTCTGTGAGCCCCGGGAGCGCGGGGACCCGGACCCTGTGTCCCTAGTGGGTGGCGGGCTGGCACACGGTGGGCGCTCAATAAATGTGCACTTGTCTGGAATGGGCAGCTCAGGGGTCTTTGATGGCTGGGGGTGTGGAAGTGTCTTCTGTCCTTCTGCTAATACCCAAGGATCAGGCCGTCCCTGGGGGCAGGAGGCGTCGTCGGGCAGAGGTCCCCAAATGCCACTCCCGACCCTTATCGCTAAGGCTTAAGTCCAGACAGGGGCAGGTGGGGGACCCCCAGCACAGGGGGCGTCCGCAGGTGCCACCCTGGGGCCGTGCCCGAGCCCCGCACGTTGTCGGCCTTCTTGGGGGCGACCAGAGAACTGGCTCCAAGCCAGCCAATGGGAACGCCGAGGGGGCGCATTACCTCATCAGGCAGCGCGGCCATTGGCTGCGGGCTCCCGGTGGGCGGGAGCCGGGCGCCAGCTCGCGGGGACCCGGGGGAGGTGGCTTGGACCAGCGGGGAGGGTCTTGGGGGACGGGGAAGAGGAGGAGAGGACAGAGGACAGGAGTGAGCGCGTGAATTGCGGAACTTGCAGTATCTGCGGGGCGATGAGTAGGTCTTTAGAAGCATGTCGCCCCTCACTTCGTGTCCCCCATCACGCAGGTCCCCTCCTCTGGCCATCCCTAGGCCGATCTTGGGGTAGGGGGGAGCAGAAGGGCAATGAAAGCGTCCCCTCCCCCAGCTAAATTAGTAGGCCCTCTCCCAGGGGCTCTTTTATCAAACCGCTCCCCCCTATACACACCGTGTCCCCAAGACAGCGTAGACAGATGCCGTCACCCCGGGTCAAAACACACCTCAAGAGCTGGCCGGTTAGCTCAGCTGGGGTCAAGGGTTCGGTTCCCCATACCAGGCAGCCACCAAAAAATAAATAAATAAAAATAAAAAACATGGGCCGGCCTGGTGGCGCACTGCTACAGTGCGCCGCTTGGGAAGCGCGGCAGTGCTCCCCACCGGGGGTTCGGATCCCACATACAGACCGGCCGCTCACTGGCTGGGCGAGGGGTGGGAGCAACACCGAGGGTTGCGATCCCTTTGCCGGTCCCGGTCCGGTACGGGCGCGACACTGAGGGTTGCGATCCGTTGCCGGACACGAAAAAAGACAAAAAGGAAAAATAAATAAATAAATAAAAATAAAAATAAAAATAAAAAACACACCTCACTGTGCTGAATTGTGCCTGAGAACCCACCGTTCACCCCACAGAATTCCAGGGTGCACACACGGCCATAGACTTTCTAGGAGTATCTGCAAGTCAGTGGTTGGGGGGGGAACTCCACCTCTCTGAGCCTCAGTTTCCCGCTGCATAAAATGGGATTGATAAAAGTTCCCACATCCGGGTGCTGCTGCAAAGATCCACTCAATCAGGCAACGAGCACATATGGAGCACTTACTGTGTACTGGGCCCTGTGCTGGGCCCCAAGGCAGGCCTTGACTCAGCTCTGTGCAAACCGATAGACGCAGTGGGTCATTTTGGAAGACCATAGTGCATGAAGAAAATAAAAGCAAGGAGGGAACNATCAAACCGCTCCCCCCTATACACACCGTGTCCCCAAGACAGCGTAGACAGATGCCGTCACCCCGGGTCAAAGCACACCTCAAGAGCTGGCCGGTTAGCTCAGCTGGGGTCAAGGGTTCGGTTCCCCATACCAGGCAGCCACCAAAAAATAAATAAATAAAAATAAAAAACATGGGCCGGCCTGGTGGCGCACTGCTACAGTGCGCCGCTTGGGAAGCGCGGCAGTGCTCCCCACCGGGGGTTCGGATCCCACATACAGACCGGCCGCTCACTGGCTGGGCGAGGGGTGGGAGCAACACCGAGGGTTGCGATCCCTTTGCCGGTCCCGGTCCGGTACGGGAGCGACACTGAGGGTTGCGATCCGTTGCCGGACACGAAAAAAGACAAAAAGGAAAAATAAATAAATAAATAAAAATAAAAATAAAAATAAAAAACACACCTCACTGTGCTGAATTGTGCCTGAGAACCCACCGTTCACCCCACAGAATTCCAGGATGCACACACGGCCATAGACTTTCTAGGAGTATCTGCAAGTCAGTGGTTGGGGGGGGAACTCCACCTCTCTGAGCCTCAGTTTCCCGCTGCATAAAATGGGATTGATAAAAGTTCCCACATCCGGGTGCTGCTGCAAAGATCCACTCAATCAGGCAACGAGCACATATGGAGCACTTACTGTGTACTGGGCCCTGTGCTGGGCCCCAAGGCAGGCCTTGACTCAGCTCTGTGCAAACCGATAGACGCAGTGGGTCATTTTGGAAGACCATAGTGCATGAAGAAAATAAAAGCAAGGAGGGAACGGGGGGTGAGTGAATGCCACTTTAGACCAACAATCAAGGAGGGCTCGCCAGAGGAGGTGATGTTTAGGCAGGAAATAAAGAAGCTGTGAGAAGATCTGTGGAAAGAGAGTTCCAGGCAGAGGGAATCAGCATGTGCAAAGGTCCTGAGGCAGGACTGTGCCTGGCTTGTTGGAGGAACAGCGAGGAGGCCCGTGTGGCTGGAGCAGAGTGAGTGAGGGGGAGAGGGGGGAGGGGAGGGCAGGGAGGTGATGGCGGGGCAGGTGTGCAGGACCTTGTAGGCCATGGGGGAAGACTTGGGCTTCTACCCCTGAGGGAGGTGGGAGCCATGGAAGGCTGTGGGCAGAAGAACAGGACTTGACTCGGGTGTTCACCCTCTGGCTGCTGTAGAAGGGAGAGACTGTGGGATCAAGGTGGGGAGCTGGGGGACCAGGGTGGAGGTGACTGTGTTGGTCCAGGTGAGAGATGCTGGAGCCAGGTCAAGGTAGGAGCCACAGAGGGGGTGAGAAGTGGAGAAGATGGAGGTACATTTTGGAGCCAGTGGATTTCATTCTAGATGTATTGGGTTGGGGCGAGGTGAATTGTGGGTTCCTGCACACGACTTGACCTACAGTAGGCACTCCATGAGCAGGAGCGGTGAGTAGTAGTGGGATAGCTGGGTGGCCTTTTCCTCCCCCACCCCCACAAGGCGCCCACACTCAAGGCCGAATGAATGAGTGAGTCACCCCAGCTGAGTGTGGCTGGGAGAGGCATACACTCGGCGCTGACTCAAACCTCCTGCTCTGGCGCCTGTCCTCCTGAGTCATTCACACCCCCTATTCCTCACCTTCTCAGAGCAGGAGGACCAAGTGGACCCCCAAGTGAGATTAGTAAAACACTGAACCTCTCTATGCATCTCACCCTCCTGGCTAACCCCAACTCTGCAATCTCTGCCTCAGCATCGGCCTAACGCTGAAATCCCCCCACAGACCCCCTGAATGGTTAGTGAGACCTCATCCTGCATACCTCTAGGGCAGGGAAGCTCAGTCTTTTTGAGTAAGTAAAAAACCTTATAATTGACCCCCAAATCTTTTAAAAATACAAATCTGAACTTGTGTCCATCTGCTGTGAATCCTCTATGGCTCCCCATCGCCCTCAGGACAGAGTCCAGTCTCCTCACTATGGCTCATTAAGGCCCTGTGTAGTCTGGCCTTTGCTGACTTCCCCAGCTCACCCCTCCCCCCAGTCCCCACCCAGTCCCAGTCATACAGTGGCTGTCGGCATGTTTCCTTCTCAATCTTTGCATAAGCTGTTCTCTCTCCTTGGAAGGCCTTTCTCCCTTTTGTGCTTGCCTGCCTCCATTCATCCAACTAAGCACAGTTAAGATGTCAGCTCTTCTAGGAAGTCTTTCCCCAACCACCGGGGGTGAGTTAAAGAACTGCTTGATCCCTCTTGGATACATTGTATCTCCCCTAACCCAGCCTTGCAGATTGGAACGCCCACTCGCCCACTCGCCAGTGGCTGACTTCCGGGCTAGTAGACTGCCTGCATGGCTCTCAAACTCACCAGCCCCGACTTGCGCAGAAGTTCTGTTCTCCCCAGAACCACCCCTCCAGCTCTCCCTAAGGGTGTCATTAGTTTAAAACCATCTCCTTGGATCTGCTCCGGCAGGCTACCCCCCATGCAGCCACAGCCAGAGTCCCTTTTGAAGAGTGATTGACTAACAGCCATTAGATTAATGAGCACGGCACAGCATTTTCATTTCTGCTGCATCTACAAACTAAATGTTCCCGTGTAATTACAATTAAGGACATGTTCGTGTGCGATGGCTCCTGGCTTCCCGGCCTTCCCAGCTGCTCCCTGCCTCCTGGTCTCTTGGGTCATTTGCCTGTTCCCTCCTCCTTTTCCCCTCTGCTTCGGCCTTCTCTCCCTCAATTCTTGTTCCCAACTTTCCTTTCTCCCTCCCTTTCTGCTCTGAAACTCATTTTTTCCCTCCTCGCTTTATTCCTCTCTCTGTCTCTGTCTCTCTGTCGTCTGACTCTCTTTTCCTACATCTCAATTTCCTCAATCTTCCCATGTCTCTTAATTTCTATCTTTGTGTCTTTGTCTCTCTCCTGTCTGTCTCTATTTCTCACTTTTTCTTTCTGTCTTTGCCTATCTCTCAGTGTTCTCTCTCCCTTTTAATGATGTATAACATATTCTAAAGCACACAAGTCTTCCATATACAGCCTGAGGCATTGTAACATAGACACAGACCATGTAGCCACCACCAGAGCAAGACGTAGAACATT
>NW_007726981.1:72585-82586 GCF_000696425.1 Galeopterus variegatus | reverse complement strand
CGAAGATGAACACCCTCTGATCCGACCCTGCAGATGAACACAGGGGGTCTTCACTTCTCCCAAGGCCCAGCATGTATGCTCACCCAAAGTCAGAGAGTAGGTGTGGACCCAAAGGGGACGAAAACCCAGGCCTCCTGGAAACAACCTTTAGCCGTGTGGCCTCAGCATGGCCCTTTCTCTTTCCTGAGGCTGTTTCCTCACCTGTGAAATGGGAGATTGGACGTTGAGCCAGGGGGTGCTTGTGATCTCTAAGGATGTCCAACCTGGCCTCAGGGCTCTGAATCTCTGGCCCCTGCCCCACTCAGGTGGGTGGTACTATGTCCAGTGGCAGGGAGAGCTTTCCTCCTGCCTGTGAAGTTCAAAGCCAAATGGGGACTTCCCAGGAGGGAAAACAGATTAGACCATCATGTGCCTTTGGTGCCCTGGTGTCATGGGTCTGTCACAGCTCTCTCTGATGAAATGAGACACGGGATGGATATGTTCAGTGACTTGTCCCCAGCACATTCCAGTTTCAGTCCCACCTCTACTCCTCTGCTTAGGTTAGTCCACCCACCGGGCCATCCTGCCCCTTCCTTCCCCTGCCTACCCAAAGCCTCCCAGCCTCCTTCTTTTTTCTCTCCCTACGGTGACCTAGCACAGTGCTGGGCCTCTAGTGGGAAAACAATATCAGTAATGACAACCTTAATCATCATCACCGTCACAACCATCATCATCATCACTTGGCTCAGGGTCACACAGCCAGTGAGTGGCAAAGCTGGGATTCGAACTCAGGTCTAGACTTCCCCATACTGGAAGCAAATATCAGAACATAAGGCCGGCCCCTCCTCTCCCTTCCCTGTGGCTCAAACCGGGTTTGCAGACACCGAACGCCGGCTGTCAGCAGCTCCTCTGGCCTCTGATAAATCGAGAGAATTAAAATCCATTTAGAGAGAAATCTCTAAATAGGTCTGTGTTGTGTTTTGTGTGTGTTTTTTTCCCGTCTTTTTTTTTCTTTCCCCTGCTGTCTCTGGCTGGGTAATGTATTCCAGGAGCAGAACTGAGTCTGACTTAATTGAATTTAAAAGCAGGTATTACATCTGCATCTTTTAAGCGAACTCACATGGAGGAATCGCTGCTGAGATGGAGTGTTTTTACCCAGTGTCACCTCAAGCTTTGCACTGAGGAAGTGGTATTAATCCCCATTCAGGGCTCCTTGCTGGAGGCCTTCCTGGGC
Source organism: Galeopterus variegatus (assembly GCF_000696425.1). Lineage (NCBI taxonomy): Eukaryota > Metazoa > Chordata > Mammalia > Dermoptera > Cynocephalidae > Galeopterus > Galeopterus variegatus. The sequence continues at coordinate 81,373 of NW_007726981.1, read as the reverse complement.
GGGGCCATAAAGGGTGGGGATTTGGGGAAAACAGGCCATGGGAATTGGGGCGCCTGGGTGACTGGAGAATGGGTGCATGAACCCAGCTGCCTGCTTCATCCTTTATCCTGAGTGTCTCTCCTCTTCCCAGCTGCTGTTAGCCGCGCCTCCGAACCACATCCTCAGGCCTTTGCACATGCTGTTCCCCCACCCTGGGACACTTATCCTTTATCCTGAGTGTCTCTCCTCTTCCCAGCTGCTGTTAGCCGCGCCTCCGAACCACATTCTCAGGCCTTTGCACATGCTGTTCCCCCACCCTGGGACACTCTTCCCAGTTTTTATTTTGGTTGACTCCTCCTAAGCCTTTAGCGCTCAGCTTTCCCTGCCTCCAGGAAGCCCTCCCTGATCCCCCAGGCTGGGAAACTTCTCTGGGCCCCCCGAGCTGCCTGAGTGTCCCCCATTATGGCTGTGATCATAGGCCACTGGTGACCGGTCTCCACCCTCAGGAGGGTGGGGCTGGGTCTGTTTTGATCACTTCTGCATCTCCAGCAGCCAGCCCACGACACAGCACACAGTAGGTGCTCAATAAATGCTTGCTGAGCTCTGCCATGATTCTTTCTCTTCTCGCACAGACCCGGTGCCTTTGAGAAACAAGACACATCCACTTCCACGCCAACTTTTTCTGTCTAATGGCAGATCCCAAGTAGTATCTTAGGCTGTCGATTAGAAATAGATCCAATCAATGCTCCCGGTCTTCATCCGTGCTGCATCTGTGATGGATGGGAGGGTGGGAGTGCTATTAAGTCGGGAGAATTTTCTATATGTTCCAGGCTCTGGGCAGACTTTCTTCAAAAAGCTATCTGGCCCGATCTCAAAACGAGAAAGTCATTAAACACACACACTCACTCACTCACACACGCACACACATATACTGCAGGAGAGCATCTTGTTCTGGAAAAAAAACAACCCGCAATTAATACACAACTGCAAATGTCGCAGTCTGTGCGTGGAGGCAGTGAGGTCCACAGCCAACAGCGAGAAAGAGACAAGAGGTTTTTTTGTTTTTTTTGTTTTTTTCTTCCAAAACATGTCAAAGTTCTCCCTGGAAATGTTGGCAACTGAGTTATAGTTATTTTCACTGCAGTGTCTTAAGTTGGGTTCCCCGGATGTTACTCCCGCACAAGGAATTGGGGGCAAGTCGTTTAGGTGGGAGGCGATCCCAGGAAGCCCCAGGAGGAGAGTGGGGAAGNGAGAGAAATCTCTAAATAGGTCTGTGTTGTGTTTTGTGTGTGTTTTTTTCCCGTCTTTTTTTTTCTTTCCCCTGCTGTCTCTGGCTGGGTAATGTATTCCAGGAGCAGAACTGAGTCTGACTTAATTGAATTTAAAAGCAGGTATTACATCTGCATCTTTTAAGCGAACTCACATGGAGGAATCGCTGCTGAGATGGAGTGTTTTTACCCAGTGTCACCTCAAGCTTTGCACTGAGGAAGTGGTATTAATCCCCATTCAGGGCTCCTTGCTGGAGGCCTTCCTGGGCGGGGCCATAAAGGGTGGGGATTTGAGGAAAACAGGCCATGGGAATTGGGGCGCCTGGGTGACTGGAGAATGGGTGCATGAACCCAGCTGCCTGCTTCATCCTTTATCCTGAGTGTCTCTCCTCTTCCCAGCTGCTGTTAGCCGCGCCTCCGAACCACATCCTCAGGCCTTTGCACATGCTGTTCCCCCACCCTGGGACACTTTTCCCAGTTTTTATTTTGGTTGACTCCTCCTAAGCCTTTAGCGCTCAGCTTTCCCTGCCTCCAGGAAGCCCTCCCTGATCCCCCAGGCTGGGAAACTTCTCTGGGCCCCCCGAGCTGCCTGAGTGTCCCCCATTATGGCTGTGATCATAGGCCACTGGTGACCGGTCTCCACCCTCAGGAGGGTGGGGCTGGGTCTGTTTTGATCACTTCTGCATCTCCAGCAGCCAGCCCACGACACAGCACACAGTAGGTGCTCAATAAATGCTTGCTGAGCTCTGCCATGATTCTTTCTCTTCTCGCACAGACCCGGTGCCTTTGAGAAACAAGACACATCCACTTCCACGCCAACTTTTTCTGTCTAATGGCAGATCCCAAGTAGTATCTTAGGCTGTCGATTAGAAATAGATCCAATCAATGCTCCCGGTCTTCATCCGTGCTGCATCTGTGATGGATGGGAGGGTGGGAGTGCTATTAAGTCGGGAGAATTTTCTATATGTTCCAGGCTCTGGGCAGACTTTCTTCAAAAAGCTATCTGGCCCGATCTCAAAACGAGAAAGTCATTAAACACACACACTCACTCACTCACACACGCACACACATATACTGCAGGAGAGCATCTTGTTCTGGAAAAAAAACAACCCGCAATTAATACACAACTGCAAATGTCGCAGTCTGTGCGTGGAGGCAGTGAGGTCCACAGCCAACAGCGAGAAAGAGACAAGAGGTTTTTTTGTTTTTTTTGTTTTTTTCTTCCAAAACATGTCAAAGTTCTCCCTGGAAATGTTGGCAACTGAGTTATAGTTATTTTCACTGCAGTGTCTTAAGTTGGGTTCCCCGGATGTTACTCCCGCACAAGGAATTGGGGGCAAGTCGTTTAGGTGGGAGGCGATCCCAGGAAGCCCCAGGAGGAGAGTGGGGAAGTGGTGTGACAGGGAAGACAGCCAACGCTCATGAGCCGTGGGCAACTGGGGCTCGGTCCCACTGGGTGGCCCCGGGAGATGGCAAAGAGCTTGCATTGAATTGTCCCTCCCAAGGGGCAAGAGAGGTGAGGTATTTATCCACCAGCTCGTGGCCATCACTGGCTGAGGGCTGTTTCCTGAAGCACCAGCTCCCTGTCACTTCCCGCCTGTCCCTCACCCAGACTGAGGAGGCCTCAGCTGCGGAGACACAGGCGACTGTAGAAGGACGCAGTCCGCATCCTGAAAACGTGGGTGCTCAGGAGACAGGTGAGGCATCCAGAGCACACAGCAGCATTCACGAAGCTGTATTTCCTATGGCCGTTCATTTATTCAAGAAGACGTACTGAATCCCTACTGGATGCTGACTTCTGTGTTGGGAGCTGGGGACAGACCCAGTCCTTGCCCTCCCAGTACTGAAGGACACAAAAACCAGGCAGTTACAGCATCAGGCGGTCAGACCTGTGATGGGGCAGCTGTGGTAGCTCGGGGGAGACTCTTTTCTCAGTGTTAGGTAGAGGGTTGGGGTAAGCTTCCCGGAGGGACGACATACATCTAAAGACAAGTAGGTGCGAGGTGACCAAGGAGGCGTAGGGGCTGGGCAAGGGTGGATGGAGTAGCTAGACTATAAGGGATTTGGGGAAAAAGAAAAGTTGGACTTTATCTTGAGGGCACTGGGGAGCCATGGAGAGCTACAGAGGAGAAGAGGGGAATAGTCAGACTTACCCTTAAGGTCGATCCTTCTGCTGCTGTGTGGCTGCCAGGAGGCCATCGAGGAGGCTGTTCAGGAGCTGGTGTTTGTCTGAACAAGGTACATGGGGATGTAGCATGGGGGTCTCCTGAGGACAATAATAGTGAAATCAATAGGCCGTGTGGCATTGGGGGATGGGGATAGGAAAGGGAGTTAGGGAGGCTGTTCACTGCTTTCCAGAAGAAACGCCATGGCCGAGAGGGGGCCCATAAGGAGAAGCTGGGGTGGGGGGAGGGAAGGGAAAGAACGCTTTGGGGGTTGGGTGGGATGTACCTGGTGACGTCCAAGATGAGGCACCCAGAGGTACTGGACAGAGGTCTGGGGCCAAGTCGGGGTGGAGACGGGAGGCAGGGCGTCATCAGGGTAATTAAAACTGCAGAAACAAGTTGCCAAATCTGGACCATTCAGGAAAAAGGCCAGTTTCAACAGCAGGGCATAAAATATAAATACATAAATAATAATAGTAATAAATAATGAAGTTTTTTCTCCTCTCCCAGTAGCAAATGTCAGAAGCCCAATTCTCTAGCTCTGTGCACTGGGCCCAGCAGCCTCAGCAATGTACCAGGCGGTGGTCCCTGAAACCCATCAAGTGTCTTCGTCTGCACCCTTCCATCACGTGATCCTGCTGAACCAATCAGGATGCCGGTAGGAAGAAGCTTCAGTGATTGACTTGGGGTGGGGCCAATTAAAACCACAGGATGGGAAAGGGGGAAAGATGTGAACTGGTTAAGGTAGCACTCCCTGCTGTCGCACATCCGCAAACCTCGGTGACTTGACACAACTGGAGTTCCTTGCTCATGCAAAGTGCAAACAGGCGTTCCTTCTCTGCACCAGGTAACTCAGGCAGCACGCCCCTGCCTAGCGCTCCCTCTATCTTCAAAGAGCGACTTGCTGAAAGGGCAGAGCCAGAACGGAAGTGACAGGCACGTCACTTCCGCCCACATCCCATTGGCCGAATTCAGTCACGTGTCTGCCCAACTGCAAGGGATGCTGGGAAACATTTTGCCCTGTGCCCAAAAGGAGGAGGAAATGGGTTTGGGGACCCCCCAGACAGCAGCAAAACCAGGCAGAGGCTGCCTCCTGATGGTGGGGGGAAGAATGCAGGTCGGGAAAACCCGTATGTGTCCAGCAAGATGACACTGATCACTAAAAACATGAAGAGAAATTCTCTAATCCACCTCATGAGGTTGCCCAGGGGATGGAGAATGTACTCAACTAGATAACGAGCTCCGAGGGCGTGGGGACCAGGTGTATCCTGGTCATCACTGTGTCCTCATGTCCTAGAACAGCCTGGCTCACAGTAGGTGCTGGATATATATTTACTGAATGGGTGAGTGGATGGGTGAATGGATGCCTGGATGGGTGAGTGGATGGGTGAATGGATGGGTGAATGGGTGAGTGGATGGGTGAATGGGTGAGTGGATGGGTGAATGGATGCCTGGATGGGTGAGTGGATGGGTGAATGGATGGGTGAATGGGTGAGTGGATGGGTGAATGGGTGAGTGGATGGGTGAATGGATGCCTGGATGGGTGAGTGGATGGGTGAATGGATGGGTGAATGGGTGAGTGGATGGGTGAATGGGTGAGTGGATGGGTGAATGGATGCCTGGATGGGTGAGTGAATGGGTGAATGGATGGGTGAATGGGTGAGTGGATGGGTGAATGGATGGTTGGATGGGTGAGTGGATGGGTGAATGGATGGGTGAATGGGTGAGTGGATGGGTGAATGGGTGAGTGGATGGGTGAATGGGTGAGTGGATGGGTGAATGGATGCCTGGATGGGTGAGTGGATGGGTGAGTGGATGGGTGAATGGGTGAGTGGATGGGTGAATGGGTGAATGGATGGGTGAATGGATGCCTGGATGGGTGAATGGATGGGTGAATGGGTGAGTGGATGGGTGAATGGATGGTTGAATGGGTGAGTGGATGGGTGAATGGATGGGTGAATGGGTGAGTGGATGGGTGAATGGGTGAGTGGATGGGTGAGTGGATGGGTGAATGGATGCCTGGATGGGTGAGTGGATGGGTGAATGAACGGTAGGTAGACGGTGGATGTATGGGTGGATAGATGGATTAGTGGGTGTGTGGATGGGTGGAAGGAGGGTGAGTGAGTGGGTGGGCGGAAGGGTGGATAGGTGGATGGACGGGTGGGTCTGTTTATAAGTGAAACCATCCCTTCTTCATCTTTGGGCTGCACTGACATGGCTGTGAATATTTATAGTGCGAACCCCCCCGATGGGTCCCTGGCCATAATTCTAGAATTCTAGGGTATTGGGACAGTCTTCCTTTCCTTCAGGTACATGGACACCAGCCTGGTGGCCGTGAGACGGTTTTACATGACATATACAACAGCCTTTAATGCCACCGAATCTCACAGTGAGAGAGCTCTTACTTTGCACCTCTTTTTCAAGAAGAAAGTCTTAATTGGCTGCTAATCGGTCTTTAACACCTTCTCTGACACCTGGAATCTCCTTTTTGGATGAAGAGTTAGAGAGCAGGCCCCAGCTCAGAGCCTCAGAGGCAACTGTCTTAGCCAGAAATTAATAACACGATTTTGTTTTCATTGAGTTAGTTTCTACTTGTGGTCAGTGATCTGGCTCTTCATTTATGGCCATGATAAACAATTTCCTTTTAAGTAGATTTAAGATTTTAAGAAGCACGTCCATTCAAAGAAAAATATTCAGGAAACAATAGTAGAGGTGGTAGGAAGGTGGTGTGAGAGGGACTGAAATTTGGAAAGCTGAAGCTTGGGCAGCTGACCTGACCCGCTTTACAGTTGCTGTGTGACCTAGGGCAAGTCACTTCACCTCTCTGATCCTCAGTTTTCTCTTCTGAAAATGCTTTCCATAATCATGTCCCATCAAATAGTTTCAGTGATTAGGTGACATAGCACAGCTGTGTGACCCTGGGAACATGTCCCTCCTCTCTCAGAAAACGAAAAGGGGAGATAAAGATGAAAATTTCCTCCTGAAATGAGAGAGGCTAAGTATGGATTTATTATGAACAGGAAAAATCTCTTACTTGTCCAGATCCTTAGGAGATTTGGGGGTATGTTTTGATGTGGGGAAACTCCCTTGTTAGCCTGTTCTCAGGAAAGATTCTGGGGTCTGCCATGTATGCTGTATTTCTTCTGGGGAGTATTTGCAGAGCAAGCCTTGCGCTAATGGTGGCATGAGAGGCATTGTCACCCTGGACAAAGTTTTTAGGCACTTAGAGTGCGCTGGAGGAGAGATTTTTGAGGGGGCTTTCCAGGGACTCAGCGCTCACACTTGCAGACAGAGCTCTGGGGCATCTGCCCAGGGGATGACTTGAGTCCACCCCAGAATAACCCACGTGTGTGCGCGCGACTGTGTAGCCTGGAGATATGGGTCTGAGCTCCCTGACCTTTCTCAGGAGTCCAGGCTCTGTCCTCTCCTCCCATCCCCCACCCCCCCCAGCCAGGACCGGTGTGTTTTCCCTCGATGACATTTGGAATCTTTTAATAGTTGTCACATTAGCATACATCTGCATACCTTATGCTAATCAGGCTATTTATTTTTGAAAAAGCACTTTGACTTGTGGGGCCCTTTCTCACCGGGGGATCTCGCTGAGTTTTTCCTCGAGACTGTCTACTTCCCTGGGGGGCGGGAGGGACTGCATTCTGCTGCAATCTGGGACAGGGGGTGACCCCCTCACAGACACCACCCAGGCAAGAGAGACATTGACTTTGCTGGGTGCCTGGACGGTGCCTGGGGGAGGTAGAGACGGCTCTTGGGACCATTTTGCTGACTAAACAATGGAGGCAGGATAAACACAGTGTCTGGGCAGGCCCTGGATCCCCATGCAAGGATATGGCTCCAGCAAAGGTCCCTTTCACCTGTACAACATCTTCTGGCTCTGTGAGCCTGTTGCATCTTACAGGAAAAAAAAATGAACTCCCACATCCCCTCCAACTACCACCCATGTCTTTGCCTCTTTTTAGGGCAAAACTCCTTGAGATAGTTGTCTACACTGGCTGTCTACACCTCCTGTCTCTCGTTCTCCTAAACCTTCTCCAATCAGCCTCTCCTCTCACACCTTCCACCACTGAAATTGCTCTTGTCAAGGTCGATGTTGACCTGCCCCTTCCTCCTCGCCCCCCTGGACAGCGTCTGACCCCCACGTGCCCGGCTTCCCCTCCACCTCTCTGGGCCCCTCTTCGGTCTCGTTATCTCACTTGTTGGCTCAGGGCTGGGTCCTCATCTCTCCTCCACCCGCACCCTCCCGGGCATCACCATCCTTTCTTGGGGCTCTAAACCCCTCTACACCTGCTGGCATCCACAGTCTCCACTCCAGCCTGGTCCTGCCCCAGCTGCAGACTCAGTGTCCAGCTGCCCCTTGAAGTCTTCCCTTGGAGGACCCGGGTGGTCTCACCCTCAACACAGCCACGCTGTGCCCAATTGTCCCCCCATCTCGGCTGAGGTCAGCCCTTGTAGCTCTTAGCCAGAATCTTGGGGCCTCCCTGACTGCTCTTCCTCCCAACCCACAGCCTCAGCAAACCTCAGCATTGCACCTTTTTTAAAAATTTTATTTTTATTTTAATTTATCAATATACAATGTAATTGATTTTCATGTCCCTCTACCGGTTCCTCTTTTCCCCTCTCCCTCTCGCCCCCATCAACATCACATCTGTTCATTTACCTTAACAAATTCAAGGAATTATTGTGATTGTTTTGTCTTCTTCCCCCCTCCCCGTTTGTTTGTTTGTATATTTATTTATTTATTTTTGTTAGCTCCCACATAGAAGTGAGAACATGCAGTATTTCTCTTTCTGTGCCTGGCTTATTTCGCTTAATAAAATTTTCTCTAAGTCCATCCATGTTGCTGTGAATGGTAGTATTTCATTTTTTTTTTATAGCAGAGTAGTATTCCATTGTGCAGATGCACCACATTTTCCTAATCTGCTCATCCGATGATGGGCACTTGGGCTGGTTCCAACTCTTGGCTACTGTAAATAGTGCTGCAATAAACATGGGAGAACAGGTATCCCTTCGACATGATGATTTCCATTCCTCTGGGTATATTCCCAGCAGTGGGATCACTGGGTCATATGGTAGATCTATCTGCAATTGTTTGAGGAACCTCCATACCATTTTCCATAAAGGCTGCACCATTTTGCAGTCCCACCAACAGTGTGGGAGGTTTCCTTTTTCTCTGCAAGCTCACCAGCATTTATCATTCTCAGTCTTTTGGATATTAGCCATCCTAACTGGAGTGAGATGGTGTCTCAAAGTGGTTTGGCTTTGCATTTCCCGAATCAGCTTTCCACTTTTTTTTTTTTTAATTCCTTTTTGTCTTTTTTACTGACCGGTAATGGGATTGCAACCCTCGGTGTCGCGCCCGCA
>NW_007726981.1:69807-71731 GCF_000696425.1 Galeopterus variegatus | reverse complement strand
CCCCAAAAAAAAAAAAAAAAAAAAAATAGAACTAACCATCCTCATGAGTAAAACTTTATGTTTCTCATTGTATCCCCAACACCTAAAATAGCGCCCAGCACACAGTAGGTGCTCAGTAAGCACCTCGGTGTTTATTGAATGTATAATTCAACAAATTTGCCTTCATTTGGTGCATGCATGAGTATATATATGCTTAGAAAAAAATGTCTGGAAGGACATACCCCATTCCAACATTGGTAGTGGTTATTGCTGAGATGATGGGAGACTTCAACATCTTTTGTAGACTTGGTTGTATTTTCTAACGTTTGCCACAAGGAAATGTAACTTTATTGGACATTAAAACAAAAGAAAAAACCTCAGTGCGGTTTTAGTGCAGTGACACCGCTGTGTAGGCCCAGGCAAGTGGCAGTCCTCCCAGCCTCAATTTTCTCCTCCAGAAACTGGTTACAGTTCTGGCATCATCCCCAGCAAAACTCTTCAAAGCCTTCCTTCCAGTCTCAAAGAAAGAGTTAAATCCAGGCTGGGGTGGTGATATTTGCAATGCATGAAGTTTAAACATTTTCAATAAAGAAAAACAAATCCAGGCCGAAGCGCTTCCTGATTGATAGTAATTGCAAACCAGCAGCCGCTGATATAATTGTCCGGCAGAGGGGGTGGCGGGGGGCTTCACGCGGGGCCCCGGCAGCTCCGGGTGGGATACGGCCCCAGTCAGGTTAAGCAAACGCATTACTTTATAACCTGGGGAGGCGGCTGGAGCCATTAGCGAGAGAGGAGAATAAATATTATCCCAAGAAGCTCCAGAATCGGCGGTTTTATCACCGAGAATTGTCCCCGTGCTATTTACTTTCAATTTAGATTTTCGGGAAAGTGGCTCTTGGCACATTTTATGTATGAAGGGGAATGACTGGAATTGAAAAATGACCTGATTTTGCCATCCGGGAGAGAAGGAGGCACAGTTTTTCGGGGTCGAGTGAGCTCTGCTCTGTCCTACTGAGTCACTGTCCCTCTACTTAGCTCTTAACATCTAAGCACTGAGACACACACACGTCGAGGCACTGGGATTTGACCCACCTCTGTTCGGGAGGCCCAGGGAGGATGGGGACAAATGCCCAGGGACGTGGCCTTATGTAATTACAACTGATTTTGCAGATCCTCTGTTGCAGTCAGTTTGTTTACTGAGGGGGAAACTGAAGCCCGGAGTGAGGCTGTCATGGACTACTTGACGCCACTTGCCTAAGTCTTCTTGCCGTCTATGCCCCTCTCACTCAAGAGCCCTCCATGGCTCCCTGTGGCCCCCTAGAATAAAACCCTCTTAGGGTATCATTCACACTCAGAATAGAATTTTAAATGGATCATACAATCTACATGTAAATGTAAAACCATAAAATGTTTAGAAGAAAACATAGCAGAAAATCTTTAAGACCTGAAGTTAAAAGCAAGAGTTCTTAGGGGTCACACCCAAGGATGACCCATAAAGGGAAACACCGACAGGCTGGTCGGTTGCTCAGTTGGTTAAAGTGGATGCTAGAGCATCAGGTCAAGTGTTCGGATCTTCGTACCAGCCAGCTGCCAAACATTAAACAAACAAACAAAAACACACACAAAAACAAAAAACATTGATAAATTGGACCTTATCAAAATTAATAACTTTTGCTCTGTGAAAGACACTGTTAAAGAGAATGAAAAGACAAGTCATGGTCTGGGAGAATATTCTTGCAAATCACATATCTGACTAAGAATGTGTATCCAGAATATATAAAGGACTCTGCCAGCTCCACAGTAAGAAAACAAACAACCCAGTTAAAAAAAATGACAAACACAGGAACAGCCATTTCACTGAAGAGGCAAATAAGCTCATGAAAGGATGTTCAACATCCTTAGCCATTAGGGAAACACAAATCAAATCCACAACACAGTATCACTG
>NW_007726981.1:65596-68606 GCF_000696425.1 Galeopterus variegatus | reverse complement strand
AATTTTTTTCTTTTAAAAAAGTTTTAAGATAAACAAAAATAAAAAAACAAAAAAACAACCCCCCCCAGTTTTATTGAAACAATTCATGTACTATGCCATTCACCCATTTAAAGTGTACGATTCAATGGTTTTTAGTATATTCACAGAGTTGTACAACCATCATCACAATATAATTTTGGAACATTTTAGTCACCCCAACAAGAAACCCATTAGCAATCGCTCCTCATGCCTAAAGAATACACGCACACACATGCATGCACACACACACATGCATGCACACACACGCATGCATGCACATACACAAACAACATCCAAGGTGATAAATGATTTCAGCAAAGTTGCAGGATGCAAGATCACTAACAAAATTATTTGCATTTCTATACATTAGAAATGGACAATCTGAAAATAAAATTAAAAAAACAATTCTCTTGGGCCAGCCCGGTGGTGCACTCGGTAGAGTGCAGCGCTTGGGAGCGCGGCAGCACTCCCGCCGAGGGTTCGGATCCCATATAGAGACCGGTCCACTCACTGGTTGAGCGCGGTGCGGGTGCAACACCAAGGGTTGCGATCCCGTTGCCGGTCGCGGTAAGGGCGCGACACCGAGAGTCGTGATCCTGTTACCGGTCACGAAAAAAGACAAAAAGGAAAAAACAAAAAACAATTCTTTTGACATCAGCATTGAAAAGAAAAANCGGGAGCACCGCTGCGCTTCCCAAGCGGCGCACTATCCAGTGCGCCACCGGGCCGGCCCTATATCGCCTTCTTGAAGTGACAAAATTATAAGATGGAGAATAGGTAGGTGGTTTTCAGGGAGGAAGGAAGAATATGGCTGTGACGATAAAAAAGTAGCAAGAAAGAGTTTGTGATGGAACATGTTCTGTGTCTTCACTGTGGTGGTCACGTGAATCGACACATCCAATAACATTGCATAGAAATACACACGCACACACATATGCACACACACAAATGAGTGCACATAAAACCAGTGAAAACTGAATATTGATGAACTGTATTAATGTTAGCTTTCTGTTTATGATATGGTAATATGTCACCATTGGGAGAAACTGGGTAAAGTCATATGAGATATCTATGCATTAATTTTTTTCTTTTAAAAAAGTTTTAAGATAAACAAAAATAAAAAAACAAAAAAACAACCCCCCCCAGTTTTATTGAAACAATTCATGTACTATGCCATTCACCCATTTAAAGTGTACGNAAGACTTCTTACACCTCAACAATAAAAGACAAATAACTCAGTTTAAAAATAGCAAAAGGATCTGAACAGAGAATTCTCCAAAGAATATACATAAATGGCCATTAAGCACAGGACAAGTTTCTCAGCACCATTAGTCATCAGTGAAACGCAAATCAAAACGACAGTGAGATGCCACTTCGTGCCCATGACGATGGCTGTTATGAAAGCGACAGACAACAGTAAGTGTTGCGGGGAATGTGGGGAAATTGGAACCCTCATACACAGCTGGTGGGAATGCAAAATGGTGCAGCTGCTATGGGAAACAGTCTGGCAGTTCCTCAAAAGGTGAAACAGAGAGTTACCATACAAGGGTACTTTAAAAAGCTCATGGAAAAATTTGTACTATCTTTCTTTCTTTTTTTTTTTTTCCTTTTTTGTCTTTTTTTTTTCGTGACCGGTAATGGGATCGCAACCCTCAGTGTTGCGCCTGTACCACGACCGGCAATGAGATTGCAACCCTCGGTGTCGCACCTGCACCGCACTCAACCAGTGAGCGGACCGGTCTCTATATGGNGGGAAACAGTCTGGCAGTTCCTCAAAAGGTGAAACAGAGAGTTACCATACAAGGGTACTTTTAAAAGCTCATGGAAAAATTTGTACTATCTTTTTTTTTTTTTTCCTTTTTTGTCTTTTTTTTTTCGTGACCGGTAACGGGATCGCAACCCTCGGTGTCACGCCTGTACCACGACCGGCAATGAGATTGCAACCCTCGGTGTCGCACCCGCACCGCACTCAACCAGTGAGTGGACCGGTCTCTATATTGGATCTGAACCCTCGGCAGGAGCACCGCCGCACTCCCAAGCGCCACACTCTACCAAGTGCGCCACCGGGCCGGCTCATGTACTATCTTTCAATTCTATTTTTCCACAAACTTTTTCAAGTACTGACACATGAGGTCCTCAGTTTCCCTGGGTTTGGGTTTCAGGACATGCCTCCGGCTTTCCAGCCACTCCCTGCGGTCTCAGGCCCCCTCCTCTGGGTTCTTCCCTGGAGGAAAGTTACCAGTTGCCCGTTAGACTTATTTTTAGCAGCAACACATGGAAAATGAGACCACAGGGGCTGGCTTATGCAATCCAGTGACTGGGCGTGCTCAAAAGAGAGCACAGAATATTCTTGAATAGGCCTGGTGCATGTGATGGGGTCTGACCAATGCACGTGCTCCAGGAAATGTTACATAACTAGGAACCACCTCCTTAACTGAATATTCATTAGATGGCAAAACTATAAAAGCTGAATCCCAGCAGAAGGCAGGATTGTTGCTCACGTTCCTGGAGGTGAGCTCTGCTTCCTGGCTGAGGTGTGTGTACTTTACTTTGTATTGAATTTACTTTCAGCAAGGCTGCTCAGTTCCTTGAGCCAGCCTGCACTTTGTAATGAGCTTTAAGTATGTTACCTTGCTTCTGTGTTGGACTTCATGTCCGTACTGAACTTGCTTTTGTGTTAAACTTGGTGTGGACCCTGCTCAGTCCCTGGAGCTCAGCCGCCCTCTCTCTGTGGAACCCGTATTTCTTCTCTGATCTATTAAACTAGTTCTCACTTTCTACCATGACTCTGCCCTTGAATTCTTTCCTGTGGTGGAGTCAAGAACCTGGTAAGAGGACTGGGCAGGTTGAGGCCAACGATCAGGCCCCCTGGACTCTACTTCTCTCTTTTTTTTTTTTTCCTTTTTGTCTTTTTTCGTGACCGGTAATGGTATCGCAACCCTCAGTGTCGCGCCCATACCGCGACCGGCAACGGGATCACAACCCTCGGTGT
>NW_007726981.1:53427-65534 GCF_000696425.1 Galeopterus variegatus | reverse complement strand
CCTTAACTGAATATTCATTAGATGGCAAAACTATAAAAGCTGAATCCCAGCAGAAGGCAGGGTTGTTGCTCACATTCCTGGAGGTGAACTCTGCTTCCTGGCTGAGGTGTGTGTGCTTTACTTTGTATTGAATTTACTTTCAGCAAGGCTGCTCATTTCCTTGAGCCAGCCTGCACTTTGTACTGAGCTTTAAGTATGTTACCTTGCTTCTGTGTTGGACTTCATGTCCGTACTGAACTTACTTTTGTGTTAAACTTGGTGTGGACCCTGCTCAGTCCCTGGAGCTCAGCCGCCCTCTCTCTGTGGAACCCGTATTTCTTCTCTGATCTATTAAACTAGTTCTCACTTTCTACCATGACTCTGCCCTTGAATTCTTTCCTGTGGTGGAGTCAAGAACCTGGTAAGAGGACTGGGCAGGTTGAGGCCGACTATCAGGCCCCCTGGACTCTACTTCTTTTTTATTTTTATTTTTTTCCTTTTTGTCTTTTTTCGTGACCGGTAACGGGATCACAACCCTCAGTGTTGCGCCCACACCGCGCTCAACCAGTGAGCGGACCGGTCTCTATATGGGATCCGAACCCTCGTCGGGAGCGCCGCCGCACTCCCAAGTGCCGCACTCTACTGAGTGCACCACTGGGCCGGCCCTGGACTCTACTTCTGACATCAGTACCCTCATACAACCCAGCGATTCCATTCCTAAGAAATATTCAAGAGAAAGAAATACATATTCTCCATGCAAAATTTTGTGTACAAATGTTTATAGAAATATCAGTAATATCCAAATAGTGAAAACAACCTAAATTTTCTTCACCTGATGAATGGATAAACAAAATGTGGTATATCCATACAATGGAATAGTGTTTGACCATAAAAGGGAATGAATGTTGAAAGAAAAATAACCTTGAAAACATTATGCTGAGTAAAAGAAGCCAGTCACAAAACATCTTGTATATGCTTCTGATTGTATGAAAAATCCAGAACAGGCAAATCCACAGAGACAGAAAGCAGATTAGTGGTGGTTGGAGGCTGGTGAAGGGGGTATAGAGAGTGGCTGCTAATGGGCATGTGATTTCTTTTTGGGGTGATGAAAATGTTCTAAAATCAGAGAGCAGTGACAATTGTACAACTATGCAAATATTCTAAAGACCATTGAATACTTTTTATTTTGGGGGGTGGCTGGCCAGTATGGGGATCTGAACCCTTGACCTTGGCATTGTAAGAGCCAACTGGCCAGCCTGAATTGTACACTTTAAATGGGTGAATTATACGGTATGTGAATTACATCTCCATAAAGTTGTTTAAAAAATTCATAGAACTCTGCAGTCCCCAACAAGTCTATTTTATTGTATATTAATTTTAAAACTAAAATAAAAATTTAAACAACCCAGCGTGACGTCAAGGCTCTGCATGGTGTCACCCTGCTACTTCTGACCTCATCTCCTCCACTGTTCCTGTCACTCCCTAGGCTCTAGCCAGGCTAGCTTCTTGCTCTTTCTTGGCTTCCTCTTGTTTCAAGCTCATTCCTGCCTCAGGGCCTTTGCACATGCTGCTCCCTCCAGATGTCCAGATGCCTGACTTATTTTTGTGATCTAAGTCACCTTTCTGATCTCCCAGATGAGTACCTCTGCCCCCACCCCCACTCCCATCACATCAGACTCCCGGTTTCTTTTCATAGCAGCATGAAGTAGTGATTGAAATACAGTTTGGGGACCACAACAGGCAAATCCTTAGAGAGAAGGCAGATTAGTGCTTACCAGGGGATGGAGTGAAGCGGAAGGGAGAGTGATTAGTTAATGGGTACCAGGTGTTTTTCGGATGTGATGCAGTTTTGAAAGTGGATAGAGGTGGTGGTTGCACAATATTGTGAATGCACTAAATGCCACTGAATAATAGTCTTTAAAATGGTTAGTTGTATGGTATGTGAATTTCACCTCAATTTTAAAAAGATAGTCTGTGGAGCAAGATACATGGAATTTCACTACAAATCTCGGCTCTGACACTTAAGAGCTGTGTGACACTGGGCAAGTAACATCATGCCTCTGTTCCTCAGTTTCCTCACCTGTAAAATGGGATCATAATAGAATCCACCATGTGAGATTGTTATGCAGACAAAATGAGGTTAATAAGTACACAGATCTTGGGACAGTGCATGGTATACAGCAGGTGCCCCATACATGTTCGCCCTTGTCACCACCCATAAGTATCTTGTTTACTTATTCATTATCTGTCTTCCCCATTAGACCGCTGTTCTCTATGAGGGCAGGGAGTTTTGTCTGTTTATTCGTTGGCTGTTATCTCCCAGTCTGGCACATAGTAG
Organism: Galeopterus variegatus; assembly: GCF_000696425.1. NCBI lineage: Eukaryota > Metazoa > Chordata > Mammalia > Dermoptera > Cynocephalidae > Galeopterus > Galeopterus variegatus. Next base: position 63,217 of record NW_007726981.1, on the reverse strand, counting down.
GTGTTCATGTAACAATCCAGTGCTGAGGATTCTCTCCTGAGCGTGGTAACTCAGGGCCCCCTGCAACTTCTGTCCTGTGACTTTGCCCTCCCTAGGGTCTTGGGGGGCCACCTCTTCGAGCAGGTAGATGGGGATGAGAGTGTGGAAAAGAAATAGCCACTTCTCAAAGACCCTGTTGTGGGCTAAATCATGGCCCGTCAAAGATGTTCACACCCTGATCCCTGGAACCTGTTAGCTTACGTGCTGCTATGGGTTGAATGTTGCCCCAAAGTTCATGTGTTGGAAATGACTCCCATTGTAATAGCGTTAAGAGGGTGGGAATTTCTATTATGGTAACCCAAAGGTGGGGCGTTTAGGAGATGATTAGATTGTGAGGACTGTATCTTAACGGTCTAATGGGTGGTAATGGGCTTGGTTCTGATAGCTCTAAAAGGAGAGCAAGTGAGAAGGTCAGCTCTCTCTGGCTCAGCCCATTCACCATGTGACACCCTGTGTTGCTGTAAAGTCACCACCAAGAACAAGGCCCTCACCAGACATGCCCTAGACTGTGGACTTCCCAGCATCCAACTGTAAGAAATAAATTTCATTTCTTTGTGAATTGCCCAGTTTCAGGTATTCTGTTATAAGCAACAGAAAATGGATTAAGACACATGGCAAAAGAGATTTTGCAGGTGTGATGAAATTCAGAATTTTGATATGGGAGATCATCTTGGACTATGTGGATGGGCCCAGTGTCATTGCAGGAGTCCTTATGAGGGAGGCAGGAGGATTAGAGAGCAAGTCAGAAGCAGAGGTTGGAGTGGGGTGGGACCAGGAGCCCAGGAATGCAGGCAGACCCTAGAAGCTGCAGAAGGCAAGGAAACAGTTTATCCTCTAGAGCCTTCAGAAGAAATGCAGCCCTTCCAACACATTGTAGACTTCTAACCTCCAGAACCCTAAGATAATAAATGTGGTTTTAAGCTGTTACATTTGCAGCAACTTGTTACAGCAGTAATAGGAAACTAAGACAGACCCCACTTGTGAATAATGTTTATAACTTCCACGCACAGCCCATTGGCCAGAATGTGTCACATGACCACACCTACTGCAAAGGGAGTCTGGGAAATGTAGTCCATGGCTGGGCAGCTACTTCCCAGGGGGTGCTCCACACCGTGGGAAGTGGGGTGTGGATTTCTGGTTGATGTCAGACCCTCTCTGCCCTATCAGTGCAGGTCATGATGAGGTTCTCTGGTGGGAAGAAATGTTCCATGTGACTGGCTAGAATTGGGCTGGTGACAATAGAGGATCCTAAGAAAACTCAGCCAGGTGGAGTCAGCCATGCAGGAGAACGAACAGAGACGGTGGTCCTCGGACTACACAAGGAAATGGGGAATGATTCTCAAATACTTTCTTTTGAGATGGAGCCCAAATTATTCACCCTCATCTTTGAGGCCCTCTGGAGGCGAGCCCCTGGCCTTTTTTTCTGGCATCTTCTCTCCCAGCCCTGCCCACCTCTCCACCTGCACATCCTCAGATTTCAGCTGATTCAGTCTCAACTCTCTTGGCACCAAGTCCTTGCCCACATGGAGCTCCCTGCCAAGCACACCCTCCCACTGCACACCCCCTCTCTAAATCCTACTGCTGTGAGATCCAGGAGGTGACATGTGAGCTGAGGCTTGAAGGACGAGGAGGAGCTTGTCCCAGGCAGAGACCCGGGCAGAGTGTGCCAGGAGGAGGGGACTGCAAGTGCAAAGGCCAGGAGGTGGGAATGTGCTCGTGTGTTGGAGGAACAGCAGGAAGGCCAGTGTGGCTGGAGCAGAGAGAAGGCAGGGGAGGAGATAAAGGTGGGACATTCGGAGAGGGCTGGAGTCTGGGGGATCTTTTAGATTATGGTGGGCAGTTTGAGCTTCATTTAAGTGCAATAAAGAACCCTTGGAGAGTTTAAATGAGTGAGTAAATGTTTGAATGAATGAATGAAAAAATACAGGTGGGGCTGAGCTGTACCTGTAGCCTTGCCCATTCACAACCTGCTGACCACTAAGTGACACCTGGACATCGTCCATATGCTTCAAGGCTGCCTCCTATCCCCAGCCTGGCCCTCTTCTCTGTGCCCTCATGGGGACAGGTCGCCTCAGCTGATCAGAGGTGCTGTGGTGGCAGGACTCATCCCTGGCTCTCTGTCTTAATGACACCCAAACAGCTACACAAAACCAAACTGCTCATCACAATTATTATAAAATATTAAAATGACTCACAAAATAAATTATTCACACACCTCATGTTCCTGCCTCCAGGTGTTTGGGGGCTAATGAGTTTTTTTTAGGTGCAGAGCAGGGAGTGGCCCTTGGGAATTGGGGAGGCATGGGGAGATCATCTATCAATCACATCGCTGTTTAATGGGGACACCGAGGAGGCACAGGGGTAATACAGGAGGCAGAGGGGGATTGGGGGCAGGAGCTGGGCATGATGACTGTCTATGCCCCAAAGTGCTGTTGCTTTTAAGTGGCCACCATGCAGGCAGCTGAGAGGCCAGGGCATTCTCTTTGTATGTCTCCTCGTCCCGTAGCTGGAGAAAGTGAGTTCATTGCAGAAAGCTGGAAGGGCTTGGAGCTTCCTGAGTGATGGGGAGGGGAAGAGAGACAGCCAGGCAGACAGAGAGAGACACAGAAACAGAGAGAGATACATAGGAAGTAAGAAAGAGACATAGAGACAAAGAGAGAGACAGAGACACATAGAGACAGAGTCACAGAGAGACTGAGAGAACTGGATTGGATCTGTTACCCCCATCAACTCACGATCTCCCCAATTTTCACTTGGTAGAGTTGAGTTTGGGGTCGGCTGGGATTTGGGAGGCCAGTCTCCTTAGTGGGAGAGCCTCCTCCCCACAGATGCCACCAAAGTAAGGGCCATAGGGGGCGGTTTGTGAAAGAACCCCACAGCTTCCTGAAACCCCAGGTTCCACAGCCCTGCATGTGGACCGTGTAGACTGACTCCCACGGAGCTGGGGCGGGCAGGGGTGGAGATGACCAGACACTTGATCAAATCACTCGTCCCAGCACCGTTCAGCACCACGGACAGCGCCATGCCCCCAGGGCCAGGAGAGGGAGCCCCTGGGTCTGTGGCCCCAGTGCCTGTTGCCAGGACCAGCAGTCATCCCTGTCAGGGAGGATGGTTGTCCCCTTTCATTGGTGGGTAAACTGAGGCTCAGAGCTCTCAAGGCACATATGCGAGGCCCCATGTAGATGTTCCGAAAATACTTATTGAGTGCTTACTATGTGCCTGACGCTGTGCTGGAAATCAGGGCCACAGCAGTAACTAAAGCAGACAAAAATTCCTGCCTTTATGAAGCAGACAGGTGATAAACAAGCAAACAAAAATAAATAACAAAATTTCAGAAATAAACCCTTTCTGATAATGATTATAAAGAAAATAAAATGGGGTGATGTGCTAGAGAAAGACTGAGGAGTGACTTTAGTTGGGCTGGGGGGATTAGAAAGGGTCTTTCTTAGGAGGTGACAGTTGACCTAGGACCTCAAGCACATGGGGAACAAGACCTGGGGAGAATGTTCCAGGCAGAGGGCACAGCAAGTACAAAGGCCCTGAGGTCAGCAAAAGCCTTGTGAATTCAAGGAACAGAAAGCCAGCAAGCAGGGTTCAAGGTAGTTTTCAAAGTGTGGGTCATGGAACAATATATATTTTTTGGAATCAGAGGTCCTAAGAGAACAGCAACCACCCTTGATCACACAGCAAGTTTGAGCAAAGGATCAGTTGGCCATTGTTGAGAGCACAGGGTTAGACAACTCCCTATGGAGTCCTGGATTCAGATTCTTTTTTTTTTTTTTTTCCTGACTGGTAAGGGGATTGCAACCCTTGGCATGGTTTCATCTGCACCACGCTCAGCCAGTGAGTGCACCGGCCATCCCTATATAGGATCCAAACCCATGGCCTCAGTGCTCCCAGCACCGCAATCTCCCGAGTGAGCCATGGGGCCGGCCCTGGATTCAGATTCTGACTGCTAGATCCTACTGTTTGACCTCAGGCAAGCAATCATCTGTATTAGCTATTGCTGCATAACAAATTACCCCCAAATTTAGTGGCTTAAAATAACACTTGCCATCTCAGTTTCTATGGATCAGGAATCTGGGCACGGTTCAACTGCATGGTTTAATTGTGGTTCAGTCTGTAACAAAGTGTTGGCCAGTGGCAGAGTCTCATCCAAAGGCTCGACTGGAGCAGGATCTGCTCCTACACTCACGTGGTTGTCAGCAGTATTCATTTAACATACTTGTCCTGTGAGCCTCCTGACCACAGCAGCTCACTTCATCAAAGTGAGCAAGAAAGAATCAACAGAGAGAGTCCAGAAAGATGGAGTCACAGGCTTTTTATAACCTGATCATGGAAGGGCTACCCTGTTGCTTTTGCTGTGTTCTGTTCTTTAGAAGCAAGGAGAGGGGATTACACAAGGGCAGGAGCCCCAGAGGCCGGGAGCCAGGGGGGATATCTTTGCAAGCTGCCTACAAGAGTTCCCTCTCTGAGCCTCAGTTTCCTCATCTGTAAAAGGGATAGTGAGCCCCTACTTTGTAGGGTCACGGGGAGGATGCTGTGCAATAGGCAGAGCACAGTTCTGGGTGTAGTGGGTCAGGGCCCCTGATTTGAAGGATTCCCTGCATTCTGTTTCCGAAATCAGAAGTGAGGTCGGCCCAAGCAGACACAGAGCTTTGCAAAACAGTCCCTGATTCCCCAAGTGCAGTCATTTGTTAGCTCATTGATTCACCCACTGCGTGAGTTTCCTGTGGCTGCTGTAACAAAGTACCACTAACTGGGTGGGTTGAGCAACAGAAATTTCTCATGGTTCTGGAGGTTAGAAGTCTGAAATCAAGATGTTGGCAGGGTTGGTGCTTTCTGAGGGCTGTGCTTGGAGGATCAGATCCAGGTCTCTCTTCTTAGCTTGCAGATGGCCATTTTCATGTTCACATGGTATAGGATCCCCCAGTCCCCATGCTTTCTTTTTGTGTCCTGGCTAAAAATCACAGAGTGCCTTGACCCCTCTGTTACCCAGCTAGCTGCAGATTTTTCCAGCTGGCTCCAAACAAAACTGGGTCTTGAACATTCCCAGGCACTGATAAAGGTATTTGGGTTGTTGCCAAAACACTGAAAGAAACTGGCCTGGGCTCTGAGCCAAATTCCTTAAACCCACATATAAACTCCATACCTTGACCCCTCACTGCAGGCACACCTAGGTGGAACAATTCTTTCTCTTGCTGTCTGTCTTGAGGATATTCTGCAGCACTCTGTATGTAAATTCCCCTAATAAGTGCTTTGTACCGATGACACTGGCATTTAGTGCTGCTTTCTTTGGAGTCCCAACTGGCCCCATCTTCGTACAGTTTGGGGCACTCCCTTGTGGCAGGCTCTTGGGGCGCTCTTGGGGCGATTACAGCTGTGGTTTCAGCAGGACAAACATGCGGCATTCTCCCTGTATGCATGCCTGTGCCCCAGTTTTTCCTTTTTATAAGTTCACCAGTCCTATTGGATTAGGGGCTCAACCTACTCTAGTATGATGTTATCTTAATTAATTACATCCCCAATGACCCAGTTTCAAATAAGGTCACATTCGGAGGTATGGGAGTTAGGACTTCAACATATGGGTCTGGGGGAGGGGGACACAATTTAATGCATAACACCGGCCAATGAGAGACCCTTGTCTCTTTGTCCCTCTGTTCTGTTAATTTCTCTCTCTCTCTCTCTCTCTCTCTCTGTGTGTGTGTGTGTGTCTCCAAGCTCATTCCTACCACAGGACCTTTGCACATGTTCTTCCTGCTTGGAAAGCCCCTGGCTCTTTGCAGGTGAGGCTCGTTCTCAGCTCAGCTGGCACCTCCTCAGCAGGGTCCTCCAATCAACCTCATCTTCAGCACCTCTCTGTCACCTCCTCACTATTCTTCAAACATGCCAAGCACATTCCTGCCTCAGGACCTTTGCTCTGGCTGTTTCTTCAGTGAGGAACACCCTTCACTTACGTGACATCCTTCTCATCATCTTCAGGTCTCAGCTTGTGTCACTATAACAGCTAAAGAGTCCCCCCCCACCACCACAGTCACTCCTCACTGGACAGATTATAATTCATTCTTTCTATTGTTTCTTGTTTGTCTCCTCACCCTTACTGTCAGCCCCACAAAGGCAAGTATTTTCTCTGTTTTGGTCCCTGTTGTGTTCCCAGCTCCTAGAACAGGGCTTGTCTCACAGCACATGGCCAGCAAATGTTTGTGGAATTGATCAATCATATGACCAATCAGAAGATCTTAGAATGACCGAGCAGACTTGTGGCATTGGGGTTCACTGCTAAATCCCAGGTGTAGAATCTTAGAATTGTCACCTGACCTTAGAATCAGGAAGAAAGGGGTCTTGCCATCCCCCCACTCCAATTTCCTCCATGGTCTTCTGAGCCCAGTTCTCTACCCTGCCTTGGTTACCTCCTGTGATGGGAACCTCACTACCTTCTAAGGCAATATGTTTTGGACAGTTCCACGGGTATGAAACATCCTTCCTTAAGAACCGAGCACACATTTTTCTCACCTTGGAGCTCCCTCTGGTCTCACAACCGCCCCTCCCCTGCTCACCACCCACGTGGACACAATCAGCACCTTCTGTCCCCCAGGAGCCAGTCAGGCGGGTGCGGGGAGGGATGGAGAAGGGATTTGAGGACAAGAATCTTGCTTTCTGAGGCTCAGTCCTCTGTTCTTTAGACTTTCCTGAAGATTTCCGACAAAGATGATTGCTGAAGTGTTGGCTGATAACTAAAGTGTTTGCTGATAACCAAGGTGCGAGCTGACAACTGAAGTGTTAGCTGATAACTAGAAGGTTAAGTGATAAGAGAAGTACTGGCTGATAAGTGAAATGTTGGGAGATAACTAAGGTGTTAGGTAAGAATTAAAGTGCTTTGCCAATAATCCCTCCCTCCCTCCCTCCCTCCCTCCTTTCTTCCCTCCCTCCCTCCTCAAGCATTTATTGAGCACCTACTGTGTGCCAGACCCAATGCTAGGAGTAGGTGTGATAAAAATAGATCAGATGCAATCTCTCCTTCAGGGCACTCAGTCGGACACATCTAATATCTAAGCTGTCTTGGAAGCCTCGAAGCCAGCAAAGTCTTTAAGCCACCAAGGCACGGAGCTATGACGGTGTGATGTCAGGCAGTGGGCAGAATTTTTCCCACCTCGGCTCCCTGCCTGGCTGGTGGATAAAGTAACCCCCTGAGGCTGTCCCTGGTGTGGGCACTTCTGGGCTGGCTCCTCTCTCTCCAGCGTGGGTGGCTAGTGACTTCATCTGGCCCCAATGGCTGTCACTCAGCCATAGTCAGACAGGAGACAACATAGTTGCCATGGAAACGAGTATGTTTCCCCCTGGAGGGGGGTTGAGCCGAGGGAGCCAGAAACTACGTGTGAACACAGCAGAAAGTGACCCAGGCCTGATGAATCAGGTGTGGAGGGGTGGCCAAGTCCCTCATCGCCTCTCCCCACCCCCTCCTCTCCATCCATGTCTGGCTCTTTGAGGATCTCAGCGTCAGAGTTAAGAGCATTCGTTCTGGAGCGTTAGTTAGTTAAAGCCCAACTCTCAAGTCAGACGACCTAACCTCTCTGTGCCTCAGCTTCCTCATCCAGAAAGTGGTACAAGAACTTGCCTGTATTCATTCATTTGTACATTCCCTGAATTAATTGAGCATACCGGATGCCTGTCACGTGCCAGGCACCATCTAGTTGCAAACAGGGCAGAAAAGATACCAGTCCCCTCAGGGCTCCCAGACCAGTGGGGGAGAATCAGGCAATGAAGACATACGAGAATTAGAAGAAATTGGGAACTGTTGTGCAGGGGAGATGAGAAAATGGAGGGAAGAGACAGGGAGTGAAGGAGGGAGAGCAGGGGAGCGTTTAGCTGGGGGTCAGGGAGGAGCTCCAAAAGGAGGTGACATTTGAGCTGACACTTCAGGGATGAGGAAGGAGAAGACAGTCGTGGGGGGATCTGGGAGGAGAGCTCTCCAAACCAAGGGCAGAGCATGTGCCAAGGTCCTGGGGCAGGGCCATGCCTGGTGTGTTGGAGGAACAGCGAGGAGACTCAGGTGGCAGGAGCAGAGTGGGCGAGGGGGAGAGTGGCAGCGGGTAGGGAAGGGAGGGGACGGGGCAGCTCATGCAGGGCCTTGTGGGCCACAGGGAGAACTTGGGCTTTTACCCCAAGGAAGGTGGCAGCCGTGGAGGGCTGTGGGCAGAGGAGGGACAGGGCCTGACTGAGGTGCTCACGGGCGCCCTCTGGCTGCTGGGGTGGGGGTGGGGGGTAGAAAGTGAGGGGTGGGAGTGGGATCCCGGGAACCAGAGCAGAGGTGGCTGTGCTGGTCCCAGTGAGCTATGATGCGGGACATCCAGGCAGAGTCTGCCTTTGCCAACTTCACTGTGTCTTCTGTCATGGTCGTGCTGAAACAGATACATATTGAAATACACAGAAGTTTATTATAAAGGATATTCATTTTATTTCTCCTTTATATTACAGGTAGCAAGTTATATGCTTTTTCGAAATTACATGTCAGTTATATCGTTTATGAATTTTCCTCTAGGATGAGATGTTTGATAGCATAGTGCTGAGACCACAGCCTCAAGGTGGCCCCTGGTTTGGAGCTGTTGTGACAAGGCCTGGCACATAGTAAATGCTCAGTAATCAGAGCCTGTGGTTCATGGAGTGACAGCAGAGTGATAGGAGGAAGGCAGGGTCCTCCCAGGTTTCTGAGCACCCCAGACACGTGGCAGCCTCATGTCCCAGTGGCTCCCTGTGTCACATCCAATCACAGGCTGTTCTCAGCTTTCATTTTTGAGGATAGAGAACTTCCAGAGAGGGCAAGACATTTCCCCAAGGCCACACAGCCTGTCCTGGTGAGTCAAAGATTTAAACCCTGGCTGTTGGAGCCAGTTTAGATGCGGTGGGCTGACAAATATTGGCTCTGCCTTTGGGGAAACCCCTGCTCCCCCACTCCCAGACTGACCCCACCAGACATTCTTCTGGCTCTTGGGTGACCCTGGGCCGGTTAGTGAGAACATCCCATCCCTGGGCCACAGTGATTGGTTCGAAGGTGGCCGTGTGACCTGAGCCAAGCCAATCGGAATCAGCCGTGAGCTTTGTTAGAACCAAGCGGCAAGGGGGTTTTTATTTCGGCTTGGGTTGCTGACTGGGAAGATGGAAATCAGCCTGGAGCATGGGGTCTCTTTTGACTCTGTGAATGGGGCTGGGGACGGGGAGGATGTCTGTGAATGAAGCCCACCCAGAAGAAGCCCAGAGGTGGGAAACTGAAAGAGACAGACTGTAATAATATCATTTCCACGCCTGGATCCAGCTATGCCTGAAGCTGGCCCCTGGACTTTACAGTCGTTGGAACCCATTTATATCCTTTTGTTGTTCAAACCTGTCTGAGTTCCACTGCTCACAACCAAAACAGAGCCCTGACCGAGCACCAGATTTCCTACCTTCGGAATCAGTGTCTTGTCATGCACAAGGCTGTCTGTGTGTTGGGCAGGCATTATAAAGTGGCACAGGCAATTTTTAAAGGTGATAAATATATTTATCATCTTGATCTTGGTGATGGTTCTATAGAAATATACATATGTCAAAGCCTATCAAATTGTACCCATTTGCATATTTATTATATATCAATTATGCCTCGATAAAGGCGTATGTTTTAAAAAATAGCATCAATTTGGATCCCCATACCAGCCAGCAGCCAAAAAAATTTAATTAATTAAAAAATAAAATTAAGGGCCGGCCCGGTGGCGCACTG
>NW_007726981.1:48825-53140 GCF_000696425.1 Galeopterus variegatus | reverse complement strand
CGCGACACTGAGGGTTGCGATCCGTTGCCGGTCATGAAAAAAGACAAAAAAAAAAAAATAATAAGAAAAAAAAAATAAAGAAAGAAAGAAAATAAAATTAAATTAAAATAGAATTAATACCATCATTTCAGCTCCTGGATCCAGCCTTACCTGAAAGCAGCCGCATCTGGACTTTTCAGTACATAAACCAGTAACTGTCTTTTTGGGGGAAAAAATATTATTAATTTTTATTTTATTGTCAGTTTCATTAACCCTTCCTTCTCTGTCTCTCTCATGTCATGGTCTAGATACAAGAGGTGGCCAAGAGAGGGCAGTGGTACAATGTGATGCCTCCAAAAATGTGTCTGGGAAACTGTGTTGTGGATAAAGATACGTTTGAGCTCATCTATGAAACAGTTCAGTTCAACAGGTGTCTCTTCTGCAGGACTTGTCAGAGCCTTTAATATGTAAATATGAGTCTCTTTCCGGACTTACCTGAGCCCGACTCCCTTTGTTTTCAGAAGCTTCTCAAGAAAGCAGATTTAGCTGCTGGGGGGAATTGAAAACAGCAGGGGACCTGGTGTCAAAGAGGCCTGGCTTCAAATCCTGTCACTGCTGGGTGACCTTGGGGATGCCTCTGTAAAAAGAGGCTAAGGCAGATGCTACCATACTCTAGATGGCTCCCAGCTGCCAGCCCCCTCGACCCTCTACCCAAGGGCTGGTGGTGGGCTGGTGGGACGTGCCCAGGAGTTATGGCTCCCCAGGAGCAGCCCTCAAACAAGGGCGATAAGTACCCCAGCTGCCTCGACCGTCAGCTATTGAAAAACATCAGAGAAAATCTCTGACAGCTGCACGTCTCCTCTGTCGTCCTCCGTCTGAGCCTCGCTTATACGGTGCCTCCGGCCTGGAATGCCGTTTCTCTCCACTGAACCAAATCCTCGTTCTGAAGGTCAGGATTCCCCTCGGTGGTGAGACCGAAAGTGATTTTGGACGGTGCCCAAAGAAGTTCTTAAGTAGCATTAACTCGCACGGTGAGAAAATAGGTCCCTTTCCAATCCTATGTCTCCACTGGATGCTTAGGGGGTTTTAATCCTTTCCTAACCCTCCCCAATCCTCTTTTTTTTTGGGGGGGGGGTGGCTGACCAGTCCAGGGATCCGAACCCTTGACTTTGGTGTTACAAGGCGGTGCTCTAACCAATTGAGCTAACCAGCCAGCCTCCTGATCCTCTTTTAAGCAAAGCAAGAGCAGGCTGCAGGCTCCGAGCCTGGGGCGGGCAGTGACACCTTGCTAGAATGAAATAACCATGTTTTCCTTCTGTCGTGTGTGTTTTGCCACCCACCTTCTATTTGTGACAGGTGCAAACAGCTTTCCATTTCCAGGAGGGAAGCAGAGCTGCTGTTTTTCAATACGCTTACTTGAGAAGACACGAGTCAGTGGAAAGGAAAATATTAAATTGTGGGACAGGTGGAGCGCCAGTGTGGTCATGATCTTGACCCTGGTGCTTGCTGGTGAAGTTTGGGAACTGCTCGCCTCTGTCAGGAAGCCCTCCTAGATTGCCCAGCCAAGCCTTCAGGGTCTCAGCTTTGCCTCCCAAAGTCCCACCTTTTCCCACCAGGGTCCCCCACGTTGGCACGCGTGGTGTATGTATTTCAGAAGGGCAACCTGGGGCAGATGACAGGTGTCTCTGGGCCTCAGTATCCCTGTTTGTGCCTGGAGGAGAACTGGGGGTGGAAGCAGTGTTGGGATCCAGGGGGCAGGCGCCTCCGTGCCAGCTGGGCCTGCATCCCGCAGCTGCTGGTGTTGCCATAGTTACCGAGCAAGCATCCCCCCCTTCAGCCCCTCACCCTCAGACCAGGCCCTTCCAGGGACCAGCTCCTGGGTGTCATGGAAACCGTTTCCAGGCACCCACAGTGGGCTTCCTCATTGGCTGAGTGAGCCTGCAGGCAAAGGTCACTCCCAGGGTCACTTCTAGGGGCTGGAACTGGGTTTCTTCAAGGTCCCCACCACCATGAAGTGGAATGTCTGGAACGGGGTCTTGATTTTTAACTCTTTCTCCCCTGGGGCTGCTGAGAGCCCCAAGTCACCTGGGTGGAGCTGAAGCCACTCTTATCCATGAAAGGGGTTGTCCTGGGGGGCCCTTTAGCCGCTCCCCCCAAACTCCCAAAAGTCCCCAACAAAAACCTGTTTTGAGTAAACACACTCAGCTCACTCTGCTAATGTGCCCACTGAGAGGATCTGCCAGGCAGCCCCTCCCCCTTCTTCTAGAACCTTCTTCCAGCAGTGGCAGCTGTCACAGAACAGGGCCTGGGACCCTGTCCTCAGGCTCAGGGGACAAGTATGGCTGGGACTGAGCCCTGGGGGGGGGTTGAAAAAATAAAATAGTAATAATGGCAGCCGATGCTCACTCAACAATTCCTGTGTGCCACGCCCTGTTTTAGGTATAAATGCACATGAACTCATTTAATCTTTATGGCAAGGTGAAGAGGTAGGTACCATTATCCCCACCTTAGAGATGGGGAAACTAAGGCCCAGAGAGGTCAAGGTCATGCAGAATGAACATAGGTTGGCAGCCTGGGACTTGAACCCTGGCCTACGTGGCTCTAGAGTCAACAGTTTTAGCCACCAGGCTCTCCCCTGCCTCTGACAATGTAATTGAATGGCCCTGAGATGACATCTGCAGCTGGAGGTGGGGACAGGGGCCTGTGACTGCAAAAGATATTTTAGGAGGGGGATGAGAACCTGGGTAGCTAGAGGGAGTTTTAGCCACCAGGCTCTCCCCTGCCTCTGACAATGTAATTGAATGGCCCTGAGATGACATCTGCAGCTGGAGGTGGGGAAAGGGGCCTGTGACTGCAAAAGATATTTTAGGAGGGGGATGAGAACCTGGGTAGCTAGAGGGAGAGATGGGCACTGCCTAAGGGATGGTTTGAGGGGCTTTAGACCTATCTAGAATTTCATCGGGGACCCCAAAGCCATCCCAACAGACCTGACCATGTGAGTTTCAGAAGTGAACCTGCCATCAAATCTGTCTTCAGGACGGTCCCCTCAGACCCCCAGCCACCCCTTCCACAAAGACGCTGCAGCCAATCCCCGGTCCGTGGAAATTCTGGAAGAAAACCCAGGCCAAGAGGGATCTGAGAAGGAAAGGTAAATTCAGGTCAGGAAATGTTTTAAGAGGGCCACTGTGTGCCCAGCTCTGTGCTGAGATGTCCCATAGGGGCCCCAGGCTGGTGTGGAGATCAAGCTGGACTTAGACACACCCAGGCCCTTGGGATCAGGGGCAATTTGGAGAGGAGAGCTTGGGGACTGAGCACCGATGGGACATTAGAATTGGGGCTAAGAGGATGGGCAGATATTTGTCAGGCAAAAGAAGAGGGCTCCAGGCAGAGGGCACAGCCGGTGCAAAGGCCCTGGGGCAGGACCGAGCCTGGAGTGTGGGAGGCACAGCGAGGAGGCCCGTGTGGCTGCAGCGGAGAGAGCGCGGGCTGAGGGGGGAGCAAGAGGAAGCCGGATCCGGGAAGTCGCTGAGACCAAACCCAAGAGGTGCTACTGCACTGGTCTGGGCAGCCTGGCCCAGGCAGCGGGGGTGGGGCTGGAGCAAAGTCCTTGGATTCAGGGTATAATTTGGAGTTAGAGCCTCATGTCTCACTGGTGCAAGGAGGCAGGGAGGGAGGGAGTTGGAAGAATTAAGGATAACAGTCAGGTTTGGGCTCTTTCCCTCTTGGCCCAGAGAAATCCCCAGGGAAGCTTCAGCCACAGACAGATAGTGGGACCAGGAAGCGACTCAGGGCCACCCAGCCTCCCACAGATGTCGCTGCACTTCGCAGCATCCCAGCTCTCACCAGCTGCCAGCAACATGTGGCCCAGATGTTCCATTCTGGGGACATCTGTGCCAGGCCATCTCCAGCATCAAGTGGGTTTCAATGCAGCAGCACGTCTGGGATGCCTGGAAGGGGAAGGCAGCAGGCGGGGCTGGGATCAATGAGGGACACTTGTCTCGGGCCAGGAGGCTGCCACCAGCTCCCACAGGGAGGGGGCACGAGGGGACAGGTAACCACACCTCCAAACCTTTGCCAGGAGTGTCCCACTCCCTCCCCCTTTGATTCGTTCCCTCAACAATTGTGTGTAGAGCACACACTGTGACCCAGGCACTGTTCTAGGCACCAGGAAGATAGCAGTGAACAAAACAGACTAAACATATATATATATATATCCCTGACCTCGTGGGGCTCAGTCTGATCTAAGAGCCACACAAGAAATTAACAAGGAATACGTCAACTGTAATTGCTGGGAAGGACACAGAACATGATGTGGAGTGAAAGGAAGGACCAGGGA
>NW_007726981.1:46965-47858 GCF_000696425.1 Galeopterus variegatus | reverse complement strand
GCTTCAGAGAAGGTGAGACACTCACCTGCAGACGCACAGCAATGAAAGGTACCGACTTGGCTTTTCCCCACAGCCCTGAGACTTGGTGGTGGGGGTGTCAGGGCGAAGAACCCGATAGAAACTTTTCTCCCAGTGGAAAAACAAATCAAACAAGACCCCACTTGTGGCCAGCCCCATAAGATCTCCCAGCTGCTTGGGGGGCAGCTGAGGAAGAAGAGGGGAAAGGAAGAAAAGAGAGAGAGAGAGAGAGAGCGAGCAATATTTCTATTGTCCTTATCCAAATAAATTGAGATGTATTTGTGAAAACGTCAAGAAAACCGGCAGGAGCAAAACTATAAAATCACACAGATGCTCTCAGGGCCCGTGACAGACAGCTCAGATTAATGTAGCTGTATTTTTATGGTCTGTTAACAACTGATATGGGTTTTAAATATATTATCTTCCATTGTATTGTCTGTCATTTTAAAAACTGCTCGTGTCTCCTGTGTTTGCTTTAAAAGGTTCTTATAGAACATTCTGCCGCTGAGCTCCCAAATCTTTTTTTTTTTTTTTCCTGCAGATATATCATCACGGATCTTCTCCCCCCCCGAGCTAGGTTTCCTCTGGTACTTTCATGGGCAATTTACCGCAGAACCTATTGGAACCCCTCGAGTTTCTTAATTCAGGGAAAAGCCGCAGGAGGCCAGATTCCTGCCTAGTTGAAGATTTCTGAGATGTGTTGATAGAGCCGGTCCAGCTGGGTTGGAAAGTGTTGGATACATCCCTAGCTTCCATCTCTATGTCTGTCGAAAGGTGCCTGACCTCGGGGAACTCACAGTCTGGTTATGGAGATGCGTAGCAGCCAGCTAGTACTGCGATCATGCTGCGTAACAAAGCACTCCCGCATCTCAGTG
>NW_007726981.1:44590-45360 GCF_000696425.1 Galeopterus variegatus | reverse complement strand
AATCCTCCCATGGACTCCCAGAAGATAAAATCCAAGCTCCTCAATGTGGTCTTCAAAGCTCCCCTATATGTCTTCCCTCTCCTTAAAGTTATCCCTGTCATAATTCTACACTCCAGCTAGAATTTGTCACTGATTCTTACCTACCCACCCATTTGCCCAGCTCTTTCCAACATCCAGACCTTTGTACATGCCGTGCCCTATGCTTGGAACACCCTCCCACCTCACAAACTCCTATACATCCTGCAACAGCCCAGCTTCCATTGCCCCTTCGCCTGGCAGAGGGCGCCCTTGTCCTGTGTCCCACTCTAGGAGCAGGATTTGTGACTCCCATGAACACAACCCGAATCACATGCTTACCTGTCATCTTCCCAACAGAATAATCTCCCCGAAGGCAGGGGCTGCGTTTTCTTGCTCTGGACACTGCCAGCCCCCACCCCAGAATGAGTATGTCTCTTAAGTGCACAGAGCAGAGAAGATGCCCTATTGCAAGACATTCATTACAGAGCCCAGACAATTAGAAGCGAGGCCAGTAGACTGCAGAAGTGCAAACGGCCACCGAGCTGTATATAACGAGGCACTAATTGTGCAGAGAAGACAATTAGGGAGGGAGGTTTTGAGTCACCAGTTCCACGGTCTGGACAATTAGACATTGGGCCATATATAAAGGACGTGCTAATCGCTTGGTTCGGACGATTAACAGGGTGCCTGGGAAATAATAAAGCAAAATGCCACCAAGCAGCCAGGCACAGAGCCAGGTGGTGCAGCCTTGG
>NW_007726981.1:41039-43146 GCF_000696425.1 Galeopterus variegatus | reverse complement strand
CCACTCACAGGAGGTCCCTAGGTCATCAGATCCATAGAGACAGTAAAGTGGGGGTGCCAGGGGCTGGCGAGGAGGATGGGGAGTGAGTGTTTAATGGGGACAGAGCTTCAGTTTGGGAAGATGAGAAAGTTCTGGAGATGATGGTGGTGATGGCTGCACAGCCATGTGCATGTGCTCAATGCTGCTGAACTGTGCATGTAAACACGGTTAAGATGGTAAATTTTATGTTATGTATGTTTTGCCACTAAAATAAACAAACACACCTTAGTAATAACAATAATAACAATAACAGCACAGTGGCGAGGTCTGTGTGGCTGGAGGGGAGAGGTGAGGGCAGGGAGGGGACAGGACAGATCATGGAGAATCTATGGCGTGTGGCAAGAAATTGGTATTCTTGTTCTAATGGCAGGAGCCCCTGCAGAGTTTGGATTGGAGGTGGCCACATGGAAAATGGACCGTAAGGGGAAGGAGTGGCAGTTGGACTGTAGGGGGCTGAGGCAGGTGACAGGTGAAGGCTTGGACGTGTGCAGTAGCAGTGAGAAGGGAGAGAGAGGCTGGGTTGGGATCTATTTTGGCAATAGAGACAAAGGACAGATTAGCACACAACTCCCGGGTTTGGGGCTTGGCTGATGGGTGACATGCACTGAGATGGGGAAGCCCAGGGAAGGCGTTTAATTTGGGAACCAATAAATGTGAGATGCTCATTGGATATCCACATTGATTTCATGTCGTACAACTTCACCAACACTTTCTATTGTGCAACCTAAATTTCTTTTCCCAATCTGATGCATTAAAAAAGTATTGTGCTGTTTATGTTCTTATTGAACTATGAGATGGGGCACCTTTTTATGTTATTTGGCCACTTGAATTCATATTTCCATTTTTTAGAACTACTTGTTCCTCTCCTTTGCCCATTCTTTTTTTTTCTTGTTGATTTGTAAGAACTCTTTATATATTGTGGCATCACATCCTTTGTTATGTTTGTGGCAGCAGTCTCCTCTCAACTGATCACTTGTTTTTCTCCCCTGGATCTTCTTTTTTGTTGTTGTAAAATATACATAACATAAAATTTGTCATTTTAATCATTTTTTAGTGTACTGTCTAATGACATTAATAAGCACACTCACATTGCTTTGCACCATCACCACCATCATCTCCAGAACTTTTTCATCTCCCCAAACTGAAACTCTGTCCCCATTAAACACTCACTCCCCAGCCCCTTCCCCAGCCCCTGGCACCACCATTCTACTTCCTGTCTCAGAAAGATACTCAAACAAAATAAAGCAGCCATGTTTCAAGTCCACTTGAGTTTGGAGGCTAACTTCATAAGCTATGATTTTTTATTTTTCATCTGTCTCCCTTCACTCTGAACCATGAGCCCCATGAGGACAGGGTTGTGTCTGTCTCCTTCACCATTGTGTCCCAAGTGTCTAGCACAGAGCTGAGCACCCAGCAGGTCAAGGGTTGGCAAACTTTTTCTGAAAAGGGTCAGATCATAACTATTTATTTATCTTGTGGGCCATATGGTCTCTGTCTCAACTACTCAACTCTGCCACTATAGTGGCTACAGCAGGAAAGCAGCCATAGACATCATGCAGATGAATGGACATGGCTGTGTGCCAATAAAACTTTATTTATAAAAACGAGCAGGGGGCCGGATTTGGCCCATGGGCCATAATTTGCTGATTCATGAAGGAGGTGCCTCAGGAATAGTTGTTCAATGATGGGATGGACTCCCAGAGGTAAAGGGCTGCCTTTGGGTCCTGAATGAGAGTCTCCTCCTGAGCCAGGAAGGGGCAATCTGGGCAGAGAAAACTGTGTGTTCAAAGGTGTGGAGATGGAAACATAGATGGATGCTAGTGGCGATTCAGCAGTTGTGAGACAAAATCATGCAGGGCCTCATGATCTATGGGGAAGATGGTTGATGTACTCCAGAGAACAGTGAGAGCCATGAAAGGTTATAGAGCCAGAGAGGAGCCACTATTTACAACAGGAAAACACACCAGGACTTGGCATGAGTTTTGTTCGTCCATCTTGGGCAGAAATGCCCAAGATTCCTTTTTCTTTTCATAGTTTAGAAGGAGCTTGAAACATCCCCTCCCACAAA
>NW_007726981.1:38456-40346 GCF_000696425.1 Galeopterus variegatus | reverse complement strand
GCCCAAGATTCCTTTTTCTTTTCATAGTTTAGAAGGAGCTTGAAACATCCCCTCCCACAAATAGGTGCCCTTATGAGAAGCTGTCAGCCTCTCGCCTGCTCTGCAGGAGCCAACTTTTATTGAGTGCTTACTGTATACCAGGACATGTACTATCTCAACGACTCTTCACATAACCTAATGAGATGGAAAGTGTTATGGACCCATATGAGAACCCCCATCCCACCTACCCATAGTGTATGTGTGTCTTACAAAGTTTCCCTGTGCCAGTGAGACAATCAACCATTCCAGTTTGCCCAGGGCTGGGGAGTTCCCAAGGACAAGGGACTTTGAGTGCTAAAACCAGGAAAGCCCCGGGCGAACCTGGAGGATTTGGTCATCTTGTATGATAGCTTAAGAAAAAAATCTGAAAAGTTCAAACTGCGTCCTTTCACACCCAGTAGCCCCCACACCCAGGACGGCTTCACGGAATCATTTAGACATCATGGGAGCAGCTGGGTCAACTGTGTCTATTCTGCTGAACACTTGTTTAAAAAAAATCAATAAAAATAATATCAGCAAACAAACTCCTCGTCTTTGTCCCTGGAAGAGGCAGCAGAACACAGCTGAGCCAGCGGGGAAGGGGCACGGAGGGCACAAGGCCTGACTCTGCGTCTAGTTTGCTGTGTGACCTGGGGAGGATGCTGGGCATCTCTGGGCCTCAAAGGGCACCGCTGGCCGGGAAGGTTGACAGCTGCAGCTGCCTACGAGGGTTTTCTAGCCAGTGGTGCTGGGGAGGTGCCCCCACCCGAGGACGAGCCGTTCACAGTGTTGGGAGGGGAGGCAGGATGTTTATAACTTCCAACTTCCCTCCCTCCTCTGCCTCCACCTGGCCCCGCCCCCATCACCACCCCCCGGACCAGTGCAGTTGCCTGGGCCCTGGGCCCCCAGCTCCATTCTTGCTGCCCACAGTCTGTCTTCCCCTTTACAGCCACCAGAGGGCGCCTGTGAGCACCTGAGTCAAGTCCCGTCCCTCCTCTGCCCACAGCCCTCCATGGCTCCCACCTTTCTCCGGTGAAAAGCCCAAGTCCTCCCTGCTGCCCACCAGGCTCTGCACAACCCGCCCTGTCACCTGCCTGTCCACCTCTTCTTCTCTCTCCCTCATTCACTCTGCTTCAGGCACAAGAGTCTCTTCACTGTTCCCCCAATACCCCAGGCTCAGTCCTGCCCCAGGGCCTTTGCATGGGCTGTTCCTGTTGGTTGGGATCCTCTTCCTCCACGTGTCCCCACGGCCAATTCTTTCTCATAATTCAGGTCTTAGTTCAAATGTCACCACCTCAGAGGGCCCCCTGGCAATCCCAGCTAACGTTGCATCCCCCCACCCATCACTGTTGTCCACGTCACCCTGTTTCAATTCTGCCTGTCACTTGTCACTGTCTGAAATGATCTTTTGCTGTTGTTGTTTGTTTACTTGAATATTCTCTGTCTCTCTGTAGCTTCCTTCAGCTCCAGGAGGACAGAAAATGTTGTCCCTTGTGTTCTCTACTGGGTCTCTGGTGTCTACAACAAGGCCAGGAAAACAGTGGTCATCAATGTTTGTTGAAAGAATAAAGGAACAAATGGGGACAGAGCGGATAATGGAGATGTGGGCATCAAAGAACGGGTGTTTCATTCCCTGGTCTGCCACACACTGGCTCTGTGACTTTGGGCCAGTTGCTTAACCTCTCTGTGCGTCTACTGCCCAACTGAAAAATGAGAAAGTCTAATGAGCTAATCCACATAATGAGCCTTGAACAGTGCCTGGCAGGTAGTCAGCCTTCACTAAATTAGCTGCTATCACCGGGAAAGTCAGTTTCCCATCCATAGGACCAAATAACCTCCATCCCAGCGGCCTTGCAAGGTCAGGACACACGG
>NW_007726981.1:35733-37357 GCF_000696425.1 Galeopterus variegatus | reverse complement strand
GACCAAGCAGTCCAGCATTCCCACGCTCAGCAGCTGTATACTAGTCCTGTGTCCCTCCCGTTCATCAATCCTCGATTTCATCCGTCTCCCACCAGTTCTTCCCAATCCGATCAGTCCAAAGCAAGATCTCATTCTAGTTCAATTTTCCATTTCCCTGACCACGGTGGCATCCCCCCCTCCTCTTGGCAGAATGCGTGTGCCCAGGCCACTGCCACTTACAGTCACACAACACATGCCCCATGCGTTGCCTGCCCTGGGGTCCAGGGGGACGAGAGCTGGAGACAGCCCCCTGAGTATGTGTGTCGGTGCTGGGGGGCCTGAGCTACTGGTGGGGCCATCGATCCCCCCGCCGTAGCCAGCACAGCATGTTCCAGCTAAATCGGGAAACGCACCCCGCGTGGATCAATGGCTGGGAGCTTGAAGCTAGATTGCCAGCGGCAGCTTGGCAGCCCCCTCAGACTGGAAAGACCGGCTTTTTTATTGAATCCACTTTTGCCACTGACCACCATGAGACTTGGGGTGGGTGAAGTCCCCTCCTCAAACCGCTGCGTCCTTATCTGTGAACGGAGCATTAACAGCCTCCTACCTCCTAGAATTCATTCATTCATTCGTTTGTTTGTTCATTCATTCAGCAAATATTTATTGAGTACCTACTGTGTGCCAGGCCGTGTTCTAGACCTTGCAATTTACAACAGCAAGACGGACAAAAATCACTGTCCTCAAGCTGATGGGGCCTGGATAATAATTAGCGCAGAAAATAAGGAACAGTTTTGAAAGGGTTATGAGGACAAATAAAGCAGGCACAAGGAGTAGAGAGAGATGAGGACGTGGCTCCTTTAGCTGGAGTAGTCAGGGAGGGCTTCTCTGAGGAGGTGACATTTGAGTAAAGATTTGAAGGGGGGGGGACAGACCAAAGTGGCTCTCTGGGGGGAAAGCTCTCCAGGAGGCGGGCACAGCCCGTGCAAAGGTCCTGGGGCAGGACCAAGCCTGGCTTGTGGGAGGAACAGCAAGGAGGCCCGTGTGGCTGGAACAGAGTGAGCGAGGGGGACAGAGGGAGGTGGGGAGGGAAGGGAGGGGACAGGGCGGGTCATGTGGGGCCTTGTGGGCTGCAGGGAGGACTTGGGCTTTTATTCTTTTATCCCAAGAGGTATGGGAGCCCAGGGAGGGTTCAAATGAATGAATAAATGAGTGAATACATGAGTGGGTGAGAAAAGCGAGAACGCCCGTTTCTAATTCAGAGGTGGAAACTGAGGCTCGGAGAGGCAAAGTCACTAGCCCAAGGTCAGCCAGCCAGTCATGGACAGAGTCAGGACTTCAATCCAGGTGGGTCTGACTTCTTTTGTTGCTATCCAGTCATGCCCAGGTAATCCAAGGTTTTCAGGTTGTGTGGTGCAATGGTTAGGCACACAGCCTGAGGCGGGAGACCAGGGGGGCTCAAATCCTGGGTCTGCTCCTCACGAGTAGGGTGACCTTGAACCCAGAGAGGCTCAGAGAGGGGCTTCATTAGCGTCCCTGTGACTCTGTTTCCTCCTTTGCCAAATGGAGCTATGACATTAGAATAGAAGAGGGTCTGAGCGGGACGAGAGAAATCTAATATGTGTCTTTTTTTTTTTTTTTTTTTTAA
>NW_007726981.1:33771-34765 GCF_000696425.1 Galeopterus variegatus | reverse complement strand
GAGAAATCTAATATGTGTCTTTTTTTTTTTTTTTTTTTTAAGCTCTCTTGGACTACCAGGGGCAGGATGGCGAAACCAAGGTCATTTCTTATTAGTGCCACTGTTAGTAATGGCAGAGTCAGGATCCTGCCCCCCACCCCATCCCCCAACTTTACCTAGGTCTCCTTTTTCCCTCTGCTTTCTTTGAGAACAAGCAGGTATTAATGTAGTTTATCACCACCTCAGACCACAAAAATAACACCATTTGCTGCAGAAAGTTTAGAAAATCCCAGCAAACTAAAAAGACCCCCAGAAAGTCAACATCTAAGTGTGTTTGCTTTTAGGGTTTTTTTCCTGTGCAATTATATACATTGTAATTTATTTCATGGAAACATACTGGTTTTTATTTATTGACCCTCTATTGCTAAGCATTTAGGTTGTCTGATCTGAGGTATCACTACTGTATTATTGAGCAGGAAATAACACCCTTATAGCTTCATCTCTGTTCACATCTATAATTATTTTTTGGAGGAAAGGCCCAAGAATTTGACTGGACTAATCAAAGGGCAAATGTGATTAGATCTTTCTTTCTTTCTTCCTTCATAATTTAAAACAACTATATTAGCAATTTGGGGCTGGCTGGTTAGCTCAGTTGGTTAGAGTGTGGTGCTGATAACACCAAGGTCCAGGGTTCGATCCCTGTACCAGCCAGCTGCCAAAAATTTTTTTAAAAATAGAAATTTTTGGGCCGGCCCGGTGGCGCACTGCTACAGTGCACCGCTTGGGAGTGTGGCGGCGCTCCCGCCGAGGGTTCGGATCCCACATACAGACCGGTTCCCGCTCACTGGCTGAGCGAGGGGCGGGCGCAGCACTGAGGGTTGCAATCCCGTTGCCAGTCCTGGTCCGGTACGGGCGCGACACTGAGGGTTGCGATCCGTTGCCGGACACGAAAAAAGACAAAAAGAAAAAAAAATAGAAATTTTGATATAAAACTCTTTGCATCAGGTAAATTTTG
>NW_007726981.1:29944-33741 GCF_000696425.1 Galeopterus variegatus | reverse complement strand
ATCACCCCCCCCAAAAAAAAAAACGAGAATATTGACATATGTCCTTGTAGCAAAATGGGATAATCAAGGTTCTTAAATATTGTGATTAAGTTTTTCCTGTGAGTGCCCCCATGGGATGAGACGACCCTAATTCCTTTTTGTCTTTAGGAAACTATTATTCACTTATTGATTCTCGATTTTGAAAAAATTTACCCAGGATATATTCCTGTGCAGACTTCTAGTCTGAAATTTTATCTGTGGTATCCATTTTTTCAACATCATTAGCTATGAGGGCTGCCCTCTCTTGGCATGTTTTAAAAATTGAGGTGAAATTCATGTAATGATCATCGGTGAGGTTTTTTGTTTGTTGTTAGGTGGCTGGTACAGGGATCGAACCCTGGACCTTGGTGTTATCAGCACTACACTGTAACCAACTGAGCTAACTGGCTATGCTGATCATAAAGTTTTGGATGTATAATCTGGAGGCAAATTTCCCAGGTCTGAGATATTTCAGCACCAAATATAACCACTGTTGTTATTTTGATGTGTTTCCTTTCAGTCTTTTTTCTGCACGTGTCCCAGCATCCTCTCTCTAAACCTGGTTTTTCCTCTCATTACAAATTTAATTCAATTAATCATTAACGTGAGGACAGGGTTTTGTGTCTGTCTTGGTCACTGAGGTAT
This sequence comes from Galeopterus variegatus, assembly GCF_000696425.1. Taxonomy (NCBI): domain Eukaryota; kingdom Metazoa; phylum Chordata; class Mammalia; order Dermoptera; family Cynocephalidae; genus Galeopterus; species Galeopterus variegatus. The sequence continues at coordinate 33,078 of NW_007726981.1, read as the reverse complement.
CTCTGGTGCTGTGAACAACCTGGCACACAGTAGGGGTTTTGTAAATATATGTTGGATTAATTCTTAGCAGCATATCAAGACTTTTTTTTTCAACAGCATGTTGACATTACAGGACATTTCTTGCAATCATGTGAATGTGGGTGTGAAGTGATCAGGGCGAGCCTGAGAGTGGGTGTCCCTCTGATTCAGATGCTGAGCTGCTCCTCACCAAAAAGAAACTGTCTCCCCCTGTCAGATTCCAGCCTGGTGGAGAGTCAGAGTGTCACTGAGGGTTAGAGGGGAAGGGTCCTCTGGAACCTTCTAATCCACCCCTCTCCATTACAGTTGGGGACTGAAGCCCACAGAGGAGAAAGATCTTGCTCAAAGAAACACAATGAAATAATAACAGGAGGTCCCTTTTGTTTTTAAAGAATGGTGACTCAGATGGGTGACGTTTGACTGGGGCTTTGCAATTTGCAATCATGTAGGCTTGTCACTTACTCTTTTGATAAATGACTGTATCCCTTGGCTTGTGCCCACTCTGCAACTGGAAATACCCCACAGCCCCACAGGATCGAGAATAATATATTTATTATTTATCAAGCATTTATTGAGCACCACTATGTGCCAGGCACTATCCTCCATACACATTATTTCGTTTAACTCCCACAACATTCTAGTAAGGTTAGTGTTGTTACTACCATGCTGTATTAGCCTGTTTCTGCTGCTTATAACAGAATACCTGAAACTGGGTGATTTACAATGAAATGTATTTCTTACAGTTTTGGAGGCTGGGGAGCCCAAAGTCCAGAGAACACATCTGGTGCGGGCCGTGTTCTCAGTGGTGACTCTCCAAAGCAATGCAGGGTGTCGCACGGGGAGGATGTGCTGAGCAAGAGTGGGCTAACCTCCTCACCCGCTCTCCCTGTAGGGCCATCAGAACCATGCCCATCGCTCCGTCTGCGAACGGATTGATCCACACGAGGGCACAGTCCTCAGAACCTAATCACTTCTCAAAGGCCCCACCTCTGAAATATCATAATAGGATTTCCCACCCTTAATGCTATTACAATGGAGATCAAGTTTCCAGCACATGAACTTTTGGGGGGGACACATTTAACCCATAGCACACACCCATTTCATAGAGGAGGAAAACTGAGGCCCAGAGAGGAGAAGTGATTCTCTCACAGCTCTGGCAAAGGTTCATAGGTGGGCGTAGAGGACGGTGCCTGAGTATAACCAGAGCTCCATTTGCTGGGAGCCCACTCCGTGCCAGGCCCAGGACCGAATGCTTCGCCCATGCATGGCCTCGGTAATCTTCAAGCTGTCCCAGGAAGTCATCTTTGACAGATGAGGGAACAGAGGCTTGGTCTAAGGGAGTAACTTGCCCAAGCAGCAAACAGGTCTCGAGAGGGAGAGCCCAGGACCCACCTGGCTGGAGGCAGGGGGGCTCTTCTACTCACTGTCAATCCCACAGAAAGGCAAGAGGAGATGATGATAAATCTTCCCATGCTGAAAATTAATAGGCAGGAAATTTATTTCAGTCAGGGTGTTACTGAAGTTTAGAGGGGAAGGGTCCTCTGGGGCTATCCAATGTATCCCTCTCCAATACGGTCAGAGAAACTGAGGTCCAGAAAGGGTGTCTCCCTGCCCCAGACTTTGCACAGAATGGGGGGATTTGAGAATGAGAGACAGAAGGGGTAGCCCAGATACAGCCAAGTATGGGATGTTCCCCCTTGAAGAGTAAGAGGGAATTGAGTTTGACCTCCCAGTGTATGGAGGGGAAATTGAGGCCCAGAGGAGGGGGCACACACCCATTTCCCCCCTCCCTGGGTCACCCACGGTGTCCTCCATGTGCTGTCCATTCATTCAGGTCAAGCTTCAGTCCCAGCTGAACCCTGACCCCAGCTGAGCCCCCAACCCCAGTTTAGCATAGAGTCAGCCCTCAGGTGGAGTTACCCGTGGTTATGATCAGTCCCACACACCAGTTTACATGTGAAGAAACTGTGGCTCAGCCAGGGCAGATGACATGCTCAGGGTCACTCACCTGGCGGTGGATGGAGCTCAGGCAGGCTCTAGATGAGATCCTGCACTTTTTCAACTGCAGACGGCAGCTCCTGTGAAATGCACACATGAAGCACGGAGGCAGGTTCTGGATAGTGCACACATACACATATGCGTGCGTGCACACACTCATTCACAAACACACATGTGCACACAAATATGTGCACACGCTCATGCATGCACACACAAATATAAATGCATGCATGCACATGCATGCACATGCAAACTTGCCCACGTGCACATGAATTCATATGCATGCATAACTATAAACACATTTGCACACATACTCACACATGCAGACACATGTACACATAAATATAAATGCATGTGCACACACATACACACTCACACATGTGCTTGCATATGCACACATAACTATAAATGCATGTGTACATAGATACACACTCACTCACACATGCACACACACATGCATTCATAAGGCACACAAATATAAATGCATGTGTGCATATATGCACATGCGCACACACATACATGTCCACACATGCACACGTGCTTGCATATGTGTGCATAAATATAAATGTGTACACATATACTCATACATGCACACACACGCACTCACACATGCACACATAAATATAAACGAATGTGCAAACACTTGCATATGCACACACACATTCACACATGCACACATAAATGTAAATGCATGTGCATACATATCCACACACACATGCACACAAACACACTCACACATGTTCACATTTGTGTATGCATGCATAAAGATAAATGCATGTGTACACACATGCACACACACACATGCACTCACACATGCACACACATATGCATAGGTAAATATAGACACATGTGCACACACATATACACATTTACATATGCACACATGTTTGTGTACGTGTGCCTAAATATAAATGCATGCGTATACATATACACACTCGCACGTGCACAAATGCATGCATATGCATGCATAAATATAAACGCATGTGTACACAGATGCACACACACATGCACACATAAATATAAACACATGTGTATGCATATGCTCGGGCGCACACACACATGCACACAAACGTGAGCACATATGCGCACGTGTGCACACACATGCGAATGCATGTGCA
>NW_007726981.1:6115-29500 GCF_000696425.1 Galeopterus variegatus | reverse complement strand
TTTGTGTATGCATGCATAAAGATAAATGCATGTGTACACACATGCACACACACACATGCACTCACACATGCACACACATATGCATAGGTAAATATAGACACATGTGCACACACATATACACATTTACATATGCACACATGTTTGTGTACGTGTGCCTAAATATAAATGCATGCGTATACATATACACACTCGCACGTGCACAAATGCATGCATATGCATGCATAAATATAAATGCACGTGTACACAGATGCACACACACATGCACACATAAATATAAACACATGTGTATGCATATGCTCAGGCACACACACATGAACACACATGCACACACATGCACTCACACATGCACACATGCACACACACATGCACACACACATGCACACACACATGCATAGGTAAATATAAACACATGTGCACACATGTGCACACATATATACACATTTACATATGCACACATATTTGTGTACGTGTGCCTAAATATAAATGCATGCGTATACATGTACACACTCGCACGTGCACAAATGCATGCATATGCATGCATAAATATAAATGCATGTGTACACAGATGCACACACACATGCATACATAAATATAAACACATGTGTATGCATATGCGCAGGCGCACACACACATGCACACAAACGTGGGCACATATGCGCACGTGTGCACACACATGCGAATGCATGTGCACATATAAATGCCCTCACGCGTATACCTGCTGGCTGGGAGACCACAGCATCTCTCGATGCCTCATCACCTCTCTCTCTTCCTCCCTTCCTCCTTCTCTCCCTCTCTCCCTCCCTGCCTCAGAACCATTTAAACGATTACAAAGATGCTATTTTTATCTAGAGGAAAATTCAATTATAGACATTGACCTTTAAGTATTCTTCCCTGGCTCACGTGTCGCTGGCCCAGGGTGCGAAAGCCTTACGTGAACATTCTCAGAAGAGAAAGTTCCTCCTACTCAGGAATTCAAGGGGCGAGAGAGAGAGAGCAAAGGCCAGGGATGGGAGGCAAGTCTCAGCTCTCAGGAAGAGTGAGGAAGTCGGTGGTTCAGAGCAGGAGGCAATAAAAGCCCAGGAGCGAAGGGCTTCCTCTTCCGTTGCCACATTTTTGGTTGGGAACATCCAGTCTGAACTGATTTGGGGCGTGGTCTCCGCACGAGTTACCCACCTGTCTCTAATTGTCTTTTCTCTTTCCTTGGACACATTCTCCAGGATCTGGCAATGGTGGGTGCTCAGTAGATGGGCTGCAACTTCCTTTGTGGGCTGCAGAAAAGACTTGGGCTTTTAATCCAAGGGAAGGTGGGAGCCATAGAGGGCTGTGGGCAGAGGACGGAGGGGACCTGACTCAGGTGCTCACAGTCGCCCTCTGGTGGCTGCTGTGGGGAGGACTAACTGTAGGGGGCAGAGGCAAGAGCCGAGGACCCAGGGCAGGGGCAGCTGCACTGGTCCAGGTGAGCGAGGGTGGGGCTGTACCAAGGGATGTAGAAGAGGGTTGGAAAGTAGGCAGATTCTGGATAGATTCCGAAGGCTTTCCTAATGCACTGACAGTGGGAGTGACAGTGGGAGTGACCGTGGGAGGATGACTCCAGAGTTCCTGGCCTGAGCACCTTGAAGGTTGGAGCTGTCACCAGCTGAGATGGGGAGAATGGGAGAGGAGCAGCTGGGGGTTATGAATGAAGATGTGGCTTCGGCTTGAGAAGGTTGAGTGACCTATTGGCCCCCCACGTGGAGATGTCGAGGGGTCTGGGGTTCCCAGGAGAGAAGCCCTCTGAAGACATGAATCTGGCTATCAATGACTCTGGATGGCATCTGAATCCATGGAGATGAACGAGGAGGTGGGGAGAGAGAAGATGATGAGGGGTCTCCTGTGTTTACAACCTGAGCAGAGGACAGAAGCAGCAGAGGAGGGTCCAACGGAGGGGCGGGGGTCCAGGCAAGTGCAGGGGGCCTAGGGGCCTTGTGAGGACAGCGTTTCCAGAAGGAGGGTCCGTCCAGGGCTGATCTTGCTGGAAGCGTGAGGAGGACGGGGACTCAGAAGGAACCACTGGATTTGGACACTGGGAAGTCACCTCGACAAGGGCAATCTCAGGACAGTGGTGGGAAGGGCCTTGATTCTCTGAGCTCCCACGTCCCAAGTCTGGCATAAAAGCATCAGTGGGGCCACCTCCCCCCACCACAATATTTGGTGAAGTCATACACAAATTCTGCTTCGTAAGGCAGAGCTGGTATCATTGGACTTTTGTCGTTACAATTAGTAGTGTTATGTGTTCACCCACCCACCCATCCATTCATTCATTCACCCATCTACCCACCCACCCATGTACCCATCCACCCACAGAACCATCCATCCTTCCGTCCATCCACCCGCCCATCCATTGATCTACCTGCCCACCTGTTTGTTGATCCATCACCCACTTATCCACCCACCACCAGTTTATCCATCCGTCTATCCATCCATCCGTCCACTCATCCGACCATCCCTCCCCACCCATCCATACGTTTTTGCCCATCCATCCTTCTGTCCATCCCTTCAGTGTCTACACATGCTGGACCCCATGCTCTCCTCTACCTCCAGGCCTGTCCTGCTGCCTCCACCTGCCCCCTCTGGCCATTTTCCTGAGATCCTCAAGGTACCACCCAGGTTTGCCTCTTCAGTTTATTCCTGAGCTCCCTGCGCCCACTGCCAGCATGTGGCCTTGCCCAGCACCAGCACTAACCTGGGTTGGTTGAATAGACCAGAGCCATCCAGGCTGTCCCTTCCACTCCCCAGCTGTGAGTTGTGCTCAGGGACGAGGCAGGCAGAGCTCCCACCAACAGATCCCTTCTCTGAAGGACCAGACCTGGGGTCTAAGTCTTGGGGCCCACAACATTCACATCAGCTGGAAAAACTCCCTCCAGGGGGCTTGTCCTGGAAAAAGTTCCTCCAGGGGTTAGAGAAGCCAGCCTCCCCTTGCACCCCAAACTCTGCTCCCTGATGTCCGCTTTCATCCGAAGACCTCTTAGCGCCAGCATCCATTACTGCTTCTTTTGAACCATTCTCTTATTTCTGCTTCTTGAACCACGCCCTGATTGCTGGACACCTGGTTTCAAATCCCAGTTCTGCCATGGCTTCCTGCGGGTGAGCCTTATCCCCTCTGAGCCTCAGTTTCCTTATCTGTACAATGGGTTTACAACCACCCCCACCTCAGAGTCATCAGGAAGACTAAATGTACCAGCTACGACTATTGTCACAGCCCCAGACAGACATAACCAATATAACGTATTGTAGTGCCAGCCCAGACCTAATCACTAACACTGTGGTATGTGCTTTTCAGACATCTTTCCACGCATAGAAACAATTCGGGGAAATATTTTTTAGTTTTGATTGTGTTTTTGTTTTTTTGGTTTTCTGTTTGTTTTTAGTGTCTGGCCAGTCAGGGGATCTGAACCCTGGACCTTGGTGTTATCAGCATCACGCTGTAACCACCTGAGCTCACCAGCCAGCCCTGGGATCATATGGAAAACCACTTTCTCCAAATGAAATATCAATAGTTAGATCTCCTAACCCAGTGCTGGGTATTTTATATCCCATTAAATTCTCTCAACAGCCCAAGGAAAGAGATTTTTTTTTTTTTATTAGTCCTACTTCACAGAAAAGGAAAAGGGTTACAGGGTGAGAAAAAAGCTTGGATGTGAACCCAGAGTGGATAGTTACTAGGGTGGGGGTGGGGGACGAGATCCCTCCTGGGGAATCCTGGGCCAGGCTCCGCCCCAGCCAGTGACTTCCACCCAATGTCATGGCAACCGGCTCCTCTGAGATGCTAATTAAGGCATATAGGAGACACTTCCCACCCTCTACCCTCCCCTGAGAACAAAATGTCAGGAGGTTCCCCCCCAGCCCCCGTGCAGGCAAGGTATGGCGGGGGCACCCGTGGCCGGAGGGACTTGGTTTCCCCAGGTTGCGTCACTTGTTCTGAGGCTGGGTCCCTGGCGGCCAGGGAGGGAATGGGGAACCGAAGGGGTGAGCTCACCAGCTCAGAGACTGCAGATGCCAACCAAGGGCTGAGTGCCAGGAGCTAAACACTCTCCATGCCCCATTCATTCCACATTCAAAAAATTTAGTCTTAGATATTTCTTTGTTTGTGTAGATAAAGGCAGAACAGGGCATACAAGTCAAAAGCAATGCTTAGAGTGCACCTGCCTTATGCCAAGCCCTATTTTCACCACCTTATTGGGGGGAACTTGTGATAGCCTCATCCCAACAGGCCTCTGAGCTGGGGTCATCACCCCTGTCCTGTAGATGAGGACGCTAAGGCACAGAGAGGTGCAGTGACTTACCCAGGGTCACACAGCTGGCCAAAGGCAGAGCTGGGCTTCTAACCATCATGGTTTTCTTCCTTTTGAGCTACAAAAGGGCTCATGGGGAAAAAAAATCCCCTCCCTGCCCTGGTCCTGGTCAGTGCAGCCCATCCCCAAAGGCAGGAGCTGTTACAGCCCCTGTGTTCCTTCCACGCACGACCTACACACACGTGAGCACCATGTGCCTGTTTCTTCCCTACTTATTTTTTCCACACACATGGGTGTGTACACACGTGCTGTTCCTACCTTCCTGACTATCACTCGACGATATACCTTTGAGATCATTTCTTTCCTGTACATAAAGATTCTCACCTTTTACACAGCTGTATAGTATTCCACCAAGAGAGTAAAGCAGACTGCTATTTGTTTCATTGTGGTAAAATAGACATAGTATAAAATTAACCATTTTAACCATTTAAAAATATACAATTCAGTGGCATTAAGTGTATTCACAATGTTGTGCAACCTTCAACACCATCTGGCTCCAGAACATTTTCATCCCCCCAAACTCTGTCCCCATTAAGAAATCACTCCCCATTCTCCCCTCCCCCCAGTCCCTGGTAACCTCTATTCTACTGTCTGTCTTGATGGATATTTCATGTAAGTGGAATCATACAGTATTTCTCCTTTTGTGTCTGGCATCTGCCACAGAGCGTGACGTGTTCAAGGTCCATCCACACTGAAGCATGTGTCAGAGCCTCGTTCCTTTTTAGGGCTGAGTAATATTCCATTGTGTGGATGGACGGCGTTGTGTTGATCCACTCATCTGTTGATAGACATCTGGGTTGTTTCCAGCTTTTGGCTGTAGTGGATAATGCTGCTGTGAATATTGTAAAAAAATTTTTGTGCATGTTTGCAATTCTTTGGGGTATTAAACCAGACTCTTATGGGTTTTAACCAGTCCCTATGGATGGACATTTAGGTTATTTTTATTTATTTTTTTCTGCTATTGCAGACAATACTGCAATAAACATCCTTACTGGCTCTGTGCCTTGGGCAAGTCACTTTAATCTCTTGGTGCCTCAGTTTCTCCATCTGTAAAATGGAGCTGATAGCAGAATTGTGGGAGGATTAAATGTGGAAACTCTGATAAAGAGCTTGGAATGGGACCTGGACACAGTAAACACTCAATTAACATTAGTTCTCCTGGGAGGTTTGAAAGTGTCTTGCCCTCCCACCCTCCCTCTAGAGTGTCCACTTTTGTGGCAGGGAGGAGAAAATGGGTCAGAGGCTTGGGGTACATGGGTTGTTATTCTACTGGGGTGACACTGACCCAGGCAGCCACACAGGGCCTGGCACACACAAGGGAACAGTCACACAAACTCCCATGTGTCACTTGCCTGGGGACAAGCGGGCTGGGCATATGCCTGGGCGGGGCTGTAGCGGCTGCGAGTCATCGTACATTACAGAGCCTATCTGTCTTCCCTCATGGGCTGGAGCCTGGGAGCAGGGACACAGGTGGGGGACACCAAGGCCACCGTGGCATCTGTACCCTGGGCCTCTTTGCTTACACCCAGCTCATCAGCCCCAGAAAGACAGAGCTCTGAGAGGCAGCCAGAGAGGGGTCCAGGCAGGAGCTGCTGAGGTCACCCAAGGGACAAAGCCGAGCCTGTGAATGTGAATGAATCTGCTAATTGGTTTGTTTTTTCACTCTTCCATTCATTTATTAGGCACCTAGTGTGTGCCTGATGCTGTTCTAGGTGCTGGGGATACTGCAAGGAGCACAATAACCAATTCGTGGGGTCACAGCCTGGTGGCTCATATCCCCACTGGGCAGATGAACCAACTGACGCTCAGAGACAGGCACACAGAAGGGGCAGTGCAGACTTTATCGAGAGAGACTTGCAGGACTGTGGAAGGGTTTGGAGCAGGAGTGGCCTGATCGGATTCCAGTTTTAAAGAGACTGCTCTGGCTNCTCCCTCTAGAGTGTCCACTTTTGGGGCAGGGAGGAGAAAATGGGTCAGAGGCTTGGGGTACATGGGTTGTTATTCTACTGGGGTGACACTGACCCAGGCAGCCACACAGGGCCTGGCACACACAAGGGAACAGTCACACAAACTCCCATGTGTCACTTGCCTGGGGACAAGCGGGCTGGGCATATGCCTGGGCGGGGCTGTAGCGGCTGCGAGTCATCGTACATTACAGAGCCTATCTGTCTTCCCTCATGGGCTGGAGCCTGGGAGCAGGGACACAGGTGGGGGACACCAAGGCCACCGTGGCATCTGTACCCTGGGCCTCTTTGCTTACACCCAGCTCATCAGCCCCAGAAAGACAGAGCTCTGAGAGGCAGCCAGAGAGGGGTCCAGGCAGGAGCTGCTGAGGTCACCCAAGGGACAAAGCCGAGCCTGTGAATGTGAATGAATCTGCTAATTGGTTTGTTTTTTCACTCTTCCATTCATTTATTAGGCACCTAGTGTGTGCCTGATGCTGTTCTAGGTGCTGGGGATACTGCAAGGAGCACAATAACCAATTCGTGGGGTCACAGCCTGGTGGCTCATATCCCCACTGGGCAGATGAACCAACTGACGCTCAGAGACAGGCACACAGAAGGGGCAGTGCAGACTTTATCGAGAGAGACTTGCAGGACTGTGGAAGGGTTTGGAGCAGGAGTGGCCTGATCGGATTCCAGTTTTAAAGAGACTGCTCTGGCTACCATATGCAAAGACAGGCTGACAAATGCTATTTGATTCTTCCTTCCTTCCTTCCCTTCTTCATTCATTCATTAAACAAGCCCTACCTGAAAATCTGAGGGAGGTGGATCGCAGATCCGAGCTCACCTGTCACATGGGCGCCACAGCTGAGGTTTGAACCCAGCCCTGGCAGGAAGACTTGAGCTCTAGTCCCCCCCAAATCATTCAGCTTCCCTAAGCCCCAGTCCCTTCTCCTGTGTCAGGAGTACCCTCATGAAAGTGACCCTTGAGAGTGGTGAGAGTTTCAGTGAGATGGCGTGTGTTAGGACACAGCTCAGCACGAAAAAGGCAATGGGAGCTTTGATGGTGGAAGCACAGGCATCAGTGAAGTCCCCGAGCAGGGGCGTCTGACCCAGCCGGGGGTGGGCGGTGGGAAATAGCATCAGGAAGGGCTTTCTTGAAAAGGTGACATTGAAGCTGAGAACTGAAGACTGAGGAGTCAGCCAGGCGAGAAGGGGAGGGAGCAGCATTTGGGTAGAAGGAACATCATGTGCAAAGGCCTGGAGGCAGGATTGAGGGTGGCCTATGTGAGCACATGGAGCTTAGCATGCATGGGAAGGGGACTGGATGGGGGGAGATGAGGAAGAAGGGGACAGCTTGGGGCTGTGAGGACCTTGAATGCAGTGGAAAGAGTTTGAGATTTAGCCTGGGAACAAGAGGAGCCATGAAAGTGTCCATGCAGAGGAGGGGCAGGATGGGGTTTGTTTTTAAATGTTCCCTCTGGCTGTTGAGTGGAGGATGGAATGTGGAAGGTGGGCGGTAGGAGTGGGAGTCCAGGGGCTGGAGGAGGCTGAGGTCACTGGGAGAGGCCACACCTGCCTCCCGTCCCCCAAGGTTGCTCAATCCTGCCTCTTCCTGCATTTTTATTGCTTCCCAAAGTCACCTCTGAATCAGGCACCAGTGAGATGCTTGTGTGGCATCCCCTCTGCCTCCTAGCTGTCCAAGGTCCCTCCAGTCCATGCCACCTAACAAAGATGGCAAAGTGGTCCCAGCCACCTGCAGGCATAAACGTTGATGGTGGGAGGCCAGGCCAAGCACTGGGAAGCAGCCAGGCATAGGGACAGACCCCACTCGGGTTGGCAAGGTGCACCATGGCAGATCCGGGTGGGGGGAAGTGAGTGGAGGCCAGGTGTGGGGACACTGGCCCGCACGAGAGTCCCAGGTCCAGCTGTTCCTGTGCCCATTTTATTTTATGTGCACTGCCACCAGGTGGGGCCATGGCTGGGACAGTGCTGGGAGCAGAATGCAGGTGCAAGATGCAGCTGAGGGTATCTGCCAGGTCTTGAGGGCAGAGTTGGAACTAACCCTGGAGCTGGGTCTAGCAATCAAAAACTGATTCAGCTTGAAACCCTGTGCTGCAGTGAGGGAGAGGCCAGCGTTCACCACAGCAGAGTCCTACTGCATGCTGGGCACATTGCAAAGCCATTCCATACAACCTACAAAATAACCCACTAGGGTGAGATTTCTGTTCCCTCTTTGCAGAGGGGAGAAATAAAGCTCAGAGATGGGAAGCAACTTGCCCAGAGTCACACAGGGAGAAAGTAGTCCAGCCAAGATCTGAACCCCTGTCTGTCTGAGTCCAGGAGCCATCCTACTGTCCTCTCTAGGAGAGTGTGGAGGGTTTTCTCTAAACAGAAGCAGCCCCTTAATCCTGGGAGGGCAGATGTGTAACATACAGACCACCATAGTCTACTGAGCTGCCCGTGACAGGCATCACTAATCGATTACAGAACTCTTTCCCAGGGAGTCAAGACCCAGGCATCACTAATACATTGCAGCACCTTTTCCCTACAGAACCGAGAAGTGGTCTTAGAATCCTTCTCAACACAGCCCCAGTCAGCTACCTCCCCTCCATGGGCAGGTGTGCAGTTGGGGCTGTTGGGTAAACACAGGCTGACTTCTCACTTTTCAGGAAACGTTGCTTCTTCATCTTCCAGATTGACCTTTTAAAGCTACAAATTAATTTCCTCCCCTGTTAAAGGTTCCTTCAGTATCTTTTCTTTGCTCTGAGGATGAAACCCACACTCCTAGTCCACCTTTTCCCCGTTCCCTCTGCCCTCTATGCCATCCTATTGCTGTTCAAAGAGCAACTCCTACCCCAGCCATCCTGGCTAAAATTTCCCCAACACCCATCCCTCCATCATGTTACCATATTTTTATTTCTTTGTAGCAAGCACCTGCAATGATCATCTTTATTCCTCAGCTTGCTTGTCTCCCACCCTCACCTCCCATAAGGCAGGGATGTGATCAGTGGTGTCTGGAGCCTGGAATGGGTGTTTTGGGGTTCTGATCCCAAACTCTCAGAAGAAAGAATCTGATTGGCCCAGCCTGTGACAGCCACTCCTGGTCCAATCTGTTAAGACTGGAGGGTGGAGTCACACTGTGAGCGAGGCGGGGGACAGAAGATCAAGGGCAATCCTCAGGAAAAGCCTCATGTGGCTGGACGAATACCCTAGAAGGGGTATTACAAAAGCAACGACAAAAACCATTAAAACAACTAATAACGGGCAGGCCCGGTGGCGCACTGGATAGTGCGCCGCTTGGGAAGCGCGGCGGCGCTCCCGCCCGAGGGTTCGGATCCCACATACGGACCGGTTCCCGCTCACTGGCTGAGCAAGGCACGGGAGCAACACTGAGGGTTGCGATCCCATTGCCGGACACGGAAAAAGACAAAAGACAAAAAAAAAAAAAACAAACAAAAAAAACTAATAACGATGGCAAAGAATCACAGCTAATATTAAAGTGTTAAGTACTAAAATATTATCTATTCTTGGCACTTGGGGAAATTGAGACCCAGAGAGGGGGTGACATATGCCCAAGGCCACGCAGTGAGATCTTGGGTGTTCACTCAAAACTTCCCTCCCCAGGAGAATGAACATTTGTGCAAGATCTGACCCAGGCCAGACCCCACACATAATGGACAACAGGCAGCGAGAATTCCTTTCTTGTGGGGGCTGAGTTTTTGTCCTTCCTGTGTCCTGGGCGAGCCCCAAGAACAACCCCTCCCCTCCAGCATCTCACATCCTGTGTGACCTTCATTCGATCTTGGCATGGCTCCTCAAACGCGTTGGGCTTCAACTCTGGAGCAATTACATTCTCTTTGTGGCTGTCCTGCCCCAGCCGCTCCCGAGGGCCTGGTGCTCACAGCTGTGAGTAAAGTTTGTGTGTAGAGGACAGGAAGTGTCTATCTTTATATTCCGCCATTAACGAGCCTCAATCTTATTGAAATGGCATTTTCTTTCTCCTCCTAATAAACGAGAATGTATTTTTTTTTAGCTCTTCCGCCATCATTTGATTCTCAAGTCTGAATGGTCTGAAGGCTTAAAACACTTCTGACTACATCAACACATTTTAACATTTTCCTCTCCTGAAGGAGAAAAGCAGAAAAAGGAAAGAAAAAAACCTTTTGATCATATTAACAGGAGTATGGAGTGTAAAAAAAGGGAGGTGATTTTTGCCACTTTCTCAGTTTGGAACCTCTCTAAGAGGAATGTGTTCAATTCAGAAACACCCTGAGAAACTGAGCATAAGGAAGAAGCAGGTGGAATAGCAGGTGGATATAACGAGTGCCATTTATTTTTTCAGTCACGAGCATTTATTGAGCACCTAAGGTATGCTGGGTGCTGTCCAGGGTGCTGGGGCTACCACTAAGCAGATAAAAATCCCTGTCCTCTAAGCACACAGAGTGTGTGGGAAAAGAGATGTTAAGAGTTTGATGACATAATTAACGATTACAGTTAATGATTCAAATGCAAACTGTTTCACAGGGAGGCAGCCAGGAGGGAGACGTCATCTAACTTCTCAGCTACATGCTGGCCACAAGGTCCAGCCAATGAATCTCTCCCTATCCTCTCTGTCTCCACCACACTGAGCTTTTCCTGCCTCAGGACCTTTGCACGTGCTGTCCTCTCTACCAGGAATGCTCTCCCCACACCGAGCCTTGTGGCTCCCAGTGAAGGAGGTGAGAATGGGGAGTCCCAGGAGGCTCTTGAGGAAGGTCAGATATAGAGCATACAAGGAATAATCAATGGGCCAACTAGTGAAAGGAAAAAGGAAGGGAGTCAACATTCATTCATTTGGCAAACATTTATTGAGCATCTACTGTGTGCCAGATCCTGAGCTGGGCACTGGTGCCACAGGACAACCAAGATACAGAAAGTCACCCTTGTTGTTACAGATGAGGAAACTGAGGTGCCAAGAGATGGTTTGACTTTCCCAGGGCCACAGAGCTGCCAAGTGGCAAGGTGTCTGACTTCAAACTCAGGGGTTCATCTGTTCTACCAAAATCTGAGAGTGACAGCTGAAGGGCTTCATGGAGGAGGAGGGAAGGGGAGGAGGGGAGGCAGGGAGGGAAGAGGGCGAAGGAAAGAGGGGGAGAGAAAGACTTTTTCTGAGCATCCTCCATAGAAGAGGAACAGGATCAAAGCAGGGAGGTTAAAGGAAGAAGACAGACCAGCTGGATGAAAGCAAAATTTATCTAATTCTTAACATTGTCCCAAACCAAGGCAACTCTCCCATAGAGAGAGGGAGGGTCCTGTCATTAGAAGTATGCAGCTGCAGCTTGTGTCAGGGAGGGGTTTCTGCTCCAAGAAATCCACTGGCCTCCCATGCCCCCTGCCTTTCCAGTACGAGGGTAGAGGGGACCCCAACCCAAGACCCAGGGGCAGCCTTGGCGCAGTTCCAGCCGGTGCACAGAGATGCAGTTTCCAGTCCCAGCTGTGCTGTGCAGGCCTGGGCTGGTCCTCAGCCTCTTTGTGCCTCACCTGTGCAATGGGGCAGCAGCTGCGCAGATCTCCTAGGACTATGAGGGGGGTCATCAGAAAGTGCCAGGAACAGTGCCTGGAACAGAGGGTGCATTCATGAAGTGCTAATTCTGGTGCCACCTCCGGTCCCAGTTATCCGAGCACTCTAGCTGTCACTGGGGCCTTGGCACACACCGGGAGGTCTGGCTCCTGGTGTGTCTGACACACACCGGGAGTGGCTGGCTCTGGGAACAATGTCATTGGTGTCTCCCACTCAGACATCTGGGGACACCTGCTCAAGTGCTCAGGACAGTGCCCAGCTATGTGCAATGGTGAAACAGGTGCCAGTGTACCGGGTTACTGGAGCACAGGCAGCCCTGCCCAGGGGTGGGGACACACAGGCCTCAACCTTGTCATACAGCACCTGGGCTAGGAGCACAGCCCCTGATTGGTAGTTTTGTGGGTCAAATCCAGTCAAGCAGCACCATCTGAGCCATCATCATCTGGGTTAATAATGAGAATGTGTCCCCCATCAGTGCCTGCAGGTCACCCAGGCCCCAGAAGTACAGCCAAGGGTCACTCCATCTCCCAAATCTGTTCCCAATCTGGCCACTTCTCCCCCTCCTCAGCCTCTGCCTGGGCCTAGCCTCATCATCACTGACCTGGGCCAGTCGCCTCCGCCCTGGTCCCCAGCTCTCTCCCTTGCCCCCCACAGTCTGTCCTCCCTGCAGCAGCCAGAGGGCGCCTGTGAGCACCTGAGTCAGGTCCCTCCCTCCTCTGCCCACAGCCCTCCATGGCTCCCACCTTCCTTGGGGCGAAAGCCTGAGTCTTCCCCACAGCCCACAAGGCCCTGCATGACCTGCCCCATCCCTCCCTGTCCTCCCCACCCCCCTCTCTCCCCCTCGCTCTCTCTGCTCCAGTCACACGGGCCTCCTCTCTGTTCCTCCCACATGCCAGGCTCAGTCCTACCCCAGGGCCTTTGCACGTGCTGTTCCCTCTGCCTGGGATGCTTTCCCTGCCTCATTCAGGCCTTTGTTCAAACATCACAGTGAGGGCTTCCCCGACCACCTATTTATCACTGCGCCCCAGCCCTTAGCCTTTCCAGCTTCATTTAGCTCCCTGACATTTCCCACCATCTGACCATTGCAGATTGATTTATTTATCTGCTTTCATGTCCATCTCCCCTAAAGTCATAAAAAGTTCCCCACAAGGGCTGGGATTGATGGCTATTTTGTTCCCTGCTGTATCCCTGGTGCCTAGAACACTGCCTGGCACCTAGTAGGTGCTCAACAAATATCTGTCAGATGCATGGAGAAATTAAAGAAGGAGCTGAGTCAGACCTGGGGCCTGAAGGCCAGCCCTGCCTTCCCCAAGCTGTGGGAACGTCAGGACAACCCTTCTCTCTCTGAGCCTCAGTGTGTTGTGCTGTAAAATGGGGACAGAAATCATCAGTCTGACCCCATAGTGTTGACTTTCGCTCCTTGACTGCCTGGGAAACTCTCAGCCTACAGCATGTAGCAGGTGCTGGTCAGATGGACGTTTCGGTTGTTCTGTGCCTGTGACCTTCCCCCTTTCCCTCGGTGGCCTCTTCCCAGCTCAGAAATATGCCAATATGTAGGTTTCTTTCTGTTCCCAAAACATCATGACAATACTGAGGGATGAGACAATGACCCTAGGCTGGGGGACCCCTGTGCAGCATCTGAACTGCCACAGCAGTCCCGAGCCTCTCGGGCATCAGAAAAACTTCCCTCTCGAGGGCCCCACAGTTTCAAGCACGAGGAGAGGAGCCTGGGCGGGTAATTGGGACACATCTCAAGCGGATTTATTTAGCGTTTCCTGTTTTATCCTGTGTGACATCTCTGGTGTCAGGACGATCCTAGTTGCAGCCTCGTGGTCTCAGTCATTCCCTGTGCGCCTGGGGCAGGTGGGAGCCAGCGAGGGTGGCAGGGGGAGGGCTAAGCTCGGGCCCTGCAGGGACATCATGCCCACTGTGTGTCCTTGGCAAGCTGTGTCCCTCGTCCGAGGTATGAAATAACAGCACTGTAACACCTACTAAGTGCCTACTATGTGCCAAGTAATGCTCTAAGAACTGTATGTAATTAAACTCAACTGGAGGCTGCTCATGGGCGTATTGATTGACTTACAGATTGACATTCATGGTGATTGGCACAGATTGGGTTGAATTGTTTGCCAGCGGGTGTTGCTTGCTCAATTTCAGAAGGACATGTCATGTGCCCAAACTACAGGTAGGTAAGCTGAGGCTAGGTTTACAATCTCTGTGGGGAAAATATACCTTTAGCTGGTGTGTCATGGAAGAAGGGATGTCACAGCAGTTAAGGTCATCTGTGCTTCACATCCCTCCCCTCCCCCCAGCTCAGAGTCCTCTAGTTCCACCCAGAAGAACCTCTCCAGTGGCTCCCCAACACTCCTCTCCCCCTCCTCAATTGTGTTGCAATGTATTCCCAAGATGCATCTGGGCACAGTATACAAATAAAGTGAGTTAACCTTTTTCACACACTTGCAAGTTCTGACACACTCAGAAAGTATTCAGCAAACCCCATGGTACGCTCCAATCTGTGGGATGAGCAGATGAGCCCCCCTGCCCATCCCAAGTCCCCAGCCCAGCTCTCATAGTGACTTAAGGCCAAGGTCTATTGGCTGGAAGAGTCTGGAGGGCTTCCTGCAAGTGGCAGACAGGAATTGGCAAGGGCACAAAGTGACAAAGATGGGCAGAAGGCAAGCCAGGTGGTTGGAACAGCTTGGAGAAACATCCAGAGGCAGGACCAGCCGGAATGGAAAGACTACAGCTTCCATGGTTGGGCTGACCTTGTTTCAAACTTGTGTCTTTACCTCCCCAAGCCTCAGTTTCTTTATCTGTAAAATGGGTCTTAAGAAGGTCCATTCTGCCTGGGTGTCACCAAGTTTCAAGGATGTAATTCAACCTATCCTCAGACTTCATTCCTCAAACCTCATCCGGGACTGCCCCTACTACTGGTTACTTAATTTTTACTTTGTATCTGCCTGTTTGCTTTTGGTAACTAAATGTCTCTTTTTAAAAGAAACTTCAGGACATGTCTCTAGTGCTGGATGCAAGTACAAATTGAATGAATATACAAAGGCAAGTAACAATACAACAAATCAAACAAATTAAGTAAGACAGAAAAACAATGAAGACCCAGTCATGAAATTAGCAAGTCCTAGGGACATTAACAAATCCAAGCAAAATGATCTGATCTCAGCTGTGGCCACCGAGACTTCCAGCCAGGACAGCTCTCCCCTTGGAAAAAACATTGAGCAAATGTTAGCAAACAGGCACTCAAGACCCATCTAGCACCCACCTGAGACTTCCCTGGAAGGGAAATTGACCTGTGAATAGTTTCAGCAGTTGGTGATCCCACAGTGTTTCACATTCTGTATGTAGAACTTAAATCACCTTATGATCTTCCAAAGGTCCAGGTGCCAAGCTTGGGGCCCACGGTGACAGTAGGAGAAGGCCCCTGGCTTGGTGGATCTTGTGGCAGGGGATCCAGATGACGAGGCCAGGCATGTCCTTTAGTTCCTGCCCATAACACCCAGCACAATCCCCACCTGGTAGAAAATCCAGGCTTCTTTCCCTGAGAACAGGTGAACCGAGAGGACCTATCTGCACCAGCAGCTGGCAGGACATAACAGAGGTCTGATTTAAATTCATCATTGGGTCCCCAGGGAAGACAAGGGAATAAAGCCCCTTGATATTTCCATGTGCCGGTCAGGCCCGTGGCGTGGTGTCCCCGGCATCCCCCAAAGCCTGCATCTTATTGCAATCAGCAAAGAGTGCTCATGATTTATGGGCAGGGTCCAGCATCTTTAGTAGCATGTCTTGGGGACACCAAGCCCCTTAATTATCATCCAGGATCATTGAAGTCCTTGATGGATAGCAGTTGAGCCATCTTCAGGGAAAGAGTCTGTTACGGCTTGAACTGTGTCCCTCCAAAAAGAGATATGTTGAAGTCCTAATGCCCAGGACCTCAGAATGTGGCCTTCTTTGGAGATAGGGTCTTTACAGGAGTAATCAAATTAAGATGAGTTCATTGGGGGGGTGGGAGAGGAGGTGATCTCATCCAATATGACAGGTGTCTTTATATAGAGGGGAAATTTGGACACAGAGACAGACACACATAGAGGAAAGACGATAAAAAGACACAGAGAGACGACGGTCATCTACCAGCTCGGAAGAGAGGCCTCAGATGGAACCAGCCCTGCCCGCAACTCTGTACTGGACTTCCAGCCTCCAGAATTATGAGGCAATAAACTTTTGTTATTTAAGCCACCCAGTCTGTGGTACCTCATTGCAGCAGCCCGAGCAAACTGATACAGGTTTTCTGTAAAACACAATGCCAGGAGAGCAGAGGGGGTGAGACACAGAGCCCCGGCCTCCACCCCGTGTATGTCTCCCCGCTCGTCCCACTCCAGGGGGTAGGACTGCCTCAGTTTCTTGTCTTACTAACTATCCATAAGGGATTAAATGTAGAATGGAGATTCTTGCCTCCCAGAGACTGGGGCATGGTTTCCTCCCAGGCTTGATGGAGACTTTGGGAAAAGGCGAGTGACTCACAGGGACAGGTGTGGGGTTGGATGTTCCCCCTTAGCTTTGTCCACAGGTGCTGAAAGTAGGAAACAACCCCAGCACATCAGCAACAGGGGATCAGGCAGGATACACATACCATGGCCGCTTCTCGGTCTTACAATAGGCTCTTTAAATTTTTTTTAATTTTGAAATTATTATAGATTTGCAGGAATTTGAAAAAAAAAAATAGCACAGAGAGGTCTCCTGTACCCTTCACCCGACTCACCACAACGGCCACATCATCCTATCACCATAGAACCTGTTCAAAATCAGGAAATTGACATTATACCATCTGCCAACCTCTTTCAGATGTCGCTAGTTTTACATGCACGCATTTGGGTGTGTGCATTTACCATCTCATCACACATTCAGATTGGTGTAACCACCACCACAATCAAGAGGCAGAGCTATTCTGCATAAAGATGCTATTTTAAAAGAATTGTTTAAATGACCCATCAATCCCACTCCTGGGTATTTATCCATGAGAAACAAAAACATATATCCACAAAAAAGACTTGTATGTGAATGTTCATAGCAGTTTTATTCATGATCACTTTGGATTTGGAAAAAACACAAGTATCCATCAGTGGATGTATGGATAAATAAACAAACCATGATCCATCTAGACAATAGAAAACTACTCTGTAATAGGAATAATGAAGTAACTATACACACAACAACATGGGTGAATCTCAACTGCATCATGCTTAGGTAATAAATCCACACTTAAAAGTCATTTATAAGCTTTTATAAAAAATTATTTACAGCATTCTGAAAAAGGCAAAACTAATCTGTGGTGAATTAAATCAGAACGGAGTTTACTTCTGCAAGCAGGTTTACTGGAAGGGGACTGAAAGTGTTCTCTCTTTTTTTGTTTTGTTTTGTTTTTTAATTTGGGTGGTTGTGAGGACATTGGCTTGCATATATGCAAATACAGATGCTCCTCAACTTACAATGCAGTTAAAGCCCAATAAACCCATCATAAATTAAAAATATTGTAAGTCAAAAATTCATTTAGTACACCTAACCTACCAAACACCATAGCTTAGCTTAGCCTACCTTAAAGGCGCTCAGAACACTTATGTTAGCCTACAGTTGAGTGAAATAATCTAACACAAAGCCTATTTTATAATAAAGTATTGAATATCTCGTGTAATTTAGCAAAATAGTGTACTGAAAGTGAAAAATACAGTGGTTGTATGTGCATTCCAAGTACGGTTCCTTCTGAATGCTTTCACACCATCATAAAGTCAAAAAATCATAAGTCAAACCATTGTAAGTCAGGGACCATCTGTATATGCATTTGATTATGTTAAAATAATGGGCAGATAAGCTGAAATTTTAGGCAAAAAGTAGGATATGTAAGCAATGCTCTCCAGTTGCTCTTGGCACAAGCAAAGTATCCTGGAGAACTTTTCCCATGAGTCCATGCAACTGATCATTTTTTCACAGCTGTATAATGCTCCCTAGTAGAGTACCTGGTTAATTCAACCAGTTCCCTTTTCTTGGATATTTGGGATTCAAGTATTTCATTACACATTCCAAATAATCCCCTGTGATGTGCCTCTGTTGACCCTTCCTAAAAGCCTGAGTGAGATATTGATGCTGGAGGTGCAAGTTCTTAGATTTTCCAAGGGAAGAATCCTGTTGAGAACCCACAACAACTGCAAGTTCACGTGGCTGAGTCTCACATTCAAATTTTATTGCAAAGTGAAAGTACATGCAGAAGGGAGTGCAGGTGTCCTCAAGAGTGAGGGAAGGGTTTATATGTTGTTCTGGGATGGGGGTCTTTCTCTATCTTAACTAAGGTGAGGAATATTCAAGAAAAAGGGGACAGAAGAGGGGGTTTGGGTGCCTTTTTGCTTGAGCAGGCTCTTTTCTGAGACTCAAGGAAAAAGGATTTTTTTGTTGTTGTTGATGTTGTTTTTTGGTTTTGAGTGCTTTGTGGTTTTGTTTCCTGCTCAGAAAACCACAGGGTTCTGAAGAAGGGCAAGCTGATTGGTAGGCTGGTTAAGCTGCTGCTGGCAGGGGTTAGCTTGAGCAGCCTCCCTGGCATGAGTCCCTGTTCTATTCTGCCTCAATAGGTCCAATTATACCTGATTTCACGTCAAAGAAACTGAGATGAAGAGAGGTGACATTCCTCATTTGCTCAGGGCCCCACATTGCAGTGTTAGCTTGAACAGCCTCCCTGGCATGAGTCCCTTTTCTATCCTGCCTCAATAGGTCCAATTATACCTGATTTCAAGTCAAAGAAACTGAGATGAAGAGAGGTGACATTCCTCATTTGCTCAGGGCCCCACATTGCAGAAATGGTATAGCCAAGATTTTTTTAAATATCAGCTTTATTGAGATATAATCCACACACCATATAATTGAACACCATTTAAAGTGTTCAATTCAATGGTTTTTAATATATTCACAAACCATCATCACCAATCCACAGTATGATTTTAGAACATTTTAATCACCCCTAAAGAAACTCCAAAAGAATCCATTGCCTAATTCAAGATCATAAAGATTTATGCCTATGTGTTTTTTTCCCCCATGACTTTTACAGTTTTAGCTCTTACACTTAAGTCTATGATCGATTTTGTGTTTATTTTTGTAAATGATGTGAGACATGGGTCCATCTTCATTCTTGTTTTTTCCCCCATGACTTTTACAGTTTTAGCTCTTACACTTAAGACTATGATCGATTTTGTGTTTATTTTTGTAAATGATGTGAGACATGGGTCCATCTTCATTCTTTTGCATGTAAATATACAGTTGTCCCAGCACCACTTGTTGAAAAGACTATTTTTTCCCCCACTGGATTGACTGAATTTCATCAACGTTGATGAAAATCAATTGACCATAGACATGAGGGTTAATTCTGAACTCTCACTTCTATTCTATTGATCTAAACATCTGTTCTTATGCCAGTACCACATTGTCTTGCTTACTGTAGCTTTGTAATACATTTTGAAACTGGGAAGTGTGAGTCCTCCAATTTACTGCTTTTTCAAGATTACTTTGGCTATTCTGAGTCCCTTGAATTTTTATGTGAGTTTTAGGATCAGCTTGTCAATTTTTGCAAAGAAGCAAATTGGGATTTTGATAGGGATTGTGTTGAATCTGTAGATCAGTTTTGGGAGTATTGTTATCTTAACAATATAATTCCTCCAATCCATGAACATGGGATGTCTTTCCATTTATTTAGGTCTTCTTTAATTTATTTAAACAATATTTTCTTGTTTTTATGGTATAAGTTTTGTTGTCTTTATAGTATAAATTTTGCACTTGTTTTTGCAAATGTATTCTTGAGTATTTTCTTTTCTTTGATCAATTGTAAATGGAATTGGTTTCTTAATTTTATTTGGTTTATTCATTGCCACTGCATAGGAAATACAATGGATTTTTGTGTATTGATCTCATATACTGCAGCCTTACTGAATTCATTTAGTAGTTTAAATAGTTTTTTAGAGAATCCCTTAGGATTTTCTATACACAAAATGATATCATCTGCAAACAGAGATAGTTTAACTTCTTCCTTTCCAGTGTGGATGCCTTTTATTTCATTTTCTTGCCTAGTTGAATAGAAGTGGTAGGAGAAAACATCTTTGCCTTGTTCCTGATCTTAGAGGGAAAACATCTAGTGTCTCACCATTAAGTATGATATTAGCTGTACATGCCTTTTATCTGGTTGACAAAGTTCCCTTCTATTCCTAGTTTGCTGAGTGTTTTATTATGAAAGGATGCTGAATTTTGTAAATGCTTTGGGCAGGATTTAAACACCTGTGTCTCTCTGACTCCAGAGTCCGAATACTTCCCTGGTAAGCTAAATCAGTGGACCCTCCAAAAACCCACACAGAGTCCAGTACAGAGCAGGTGCCCAGCAAATGGGGTGGCACTATCTGCCCCCCTTTTCTTTGGCATTTGAAATGAATTTGCAGAGAGAAAGGAAGAAAAGGAGGAGGAGGAGGGAGAGTAGAAAAGGGAGAGACAAGGAGGGAGGGAGGCAGAGAGAGAGAGTACATTTGACTTGAACTAATGTGCAATGATTGTGGAATCTCCGGCATAGAGCAAAGTCGTAGGGGAGATGCTCCGGACCTGTCTCACAGGGATTTAAGGCTGGGTTCTGTGCAGACAATTCTGAACTTGGCATGAAGGGTCCTGTTTGTATACAGTGATGGGTGGCTGATGGTTCCCCTGGAATTGTCTAAACAAAAACACAATGCAACTAATTACCAGGCTCTGGAGATTCTGAGGCAGAGGTTGGGCTGGCAGGGAAGGAGGAGAAAGAGGGTGGGCGGATGGGGAGTGCCCCCCCCAGCTCCCCTGCTGAAGATGGAAATGTTCATTGACCGAACTTTTCACCCAAAAATGAGTCACACCTTCAGTGTGCCAGACGCCACAGTCAGCAGACGTGAAAGACCCACCATACCCCACCTCCCAATTCTAAAGTTTTCCACGGTGTGGAATTTTAAGGCTGAAGCCATGGTCCAGGGGACAACATTCCCTTCTCGGTTCTCTTTAAGCTTTGGCTTTCAGGAAGTCTTGATTTGCATCCTTAGTACTTTTCTGACACTTGTCAACCTCCCAGGGCTGTCTGGAGGCTGCAACACCAGAATACCATGTTCAGTTCTTGTATTGATTTTTATGGCCACCTTTCATTTCTGCATAGAGATCCTGGTTTTCCTATTCACACTGGCCACATGTATCGAGCACCTCTGTCTTGAGCCTATTCTCAGTGCCAGGTGCATGACACTAGATAACTCATTTTTCCCTTCTCAACAGCCCTAAGAGACAGAGATTATTATTATCCCCCTTAACAGACAAGCAAACCGAGGCAGACAGGAAACAAGCAAACTGGCCAAAATATAAAAGCATTCCAAGTTGTGATAAGCAATCTGGTCCCAAGATGAAGATAAGTATATGGGGTCACTTTAGAGAGATGGTCAGGGGGGGTCTCTCAGAGAGTTGAAGGGTGAGGAGGATCGGCATTGGGAAGAGTAAAAGGAACAGCACGCCAGGCAGAGGGAACAGCCTGTGCAAAAGCCCTGAGGCAGGATCAAGTGGGAGGCTGGCATGTGGGAGGAACAGCCAGGAGGCCCGTGTGGCTGGAGCACAGTGAGGAGGGGAAGAGACAGAGGAGGGGAGGACAGGGAGGGGACAGGGCAGTTCATGCAGGGCCTTGTGCACTGCAGGGATAACAGGCTTTTACCCTGTGCAAGATATTGTCTATCTCCTCCACTGCATTGTTAACTCCAGGGATTTTTTAAGACTGTTTTACTTCTATGTCCACAGCACTTAAGACAACCTGGCCCACAGGCTGAGTGGATGTGTTTCCGGACACACACTGCATCGTATCTTACACCTGGTTTTCTTCGGGCACAAGAAGCCTCACAGGTGGAAGTGGTTGTCCCCTTTTTTGCCAACAGGGACAGCAAGGCTCAGAGCATTATAGTAACTGATCACGGTCTTTCCCCCAATATGTGGCGGCGCTGGGACTCATGCCACGCCCAGCCCCTCCAGAGTCAGCAGTCTCATTGCCTCCATCGAGCATGCAAGGCTTGAGCACCTACTGTGTACAAAAACCCACTCTAAGCGCTTGTACACAGACTACCCCATTTGATCCTTCTAGATGGGGCTGTGTCCCTGTTGCTTGGATGAGAAAGCTGAGGCCAGATCATCAACAGCCAGGTCAGGGTCATCCAGCCAGGGACGAGAACAAAGTAGACTCTGCAAACCTGGCCGCTGCACTGGCCGCTGGGAAACTCCAAGCTTAATTTAGGCTCCTTGCTAAATTATTCATTCTCCCCTCTCTCTTCTCTTGTTTATGACTTCCGCCTTCTCGTTTTGTTCCCTGGGTTAATGCTTTTTGTTTATCTGCATCTCTGGCCCAGAATGAATGAATCAACGATTTTGGAGGAAGAAAAACCCCAAACTCTAACGTCGAGTCCCTTTGTGGGCACAAGGCCCTCTTCAAATATGTGCCTTGAGGAAATCAACGCTTTCAACAGGGCCAAGACACAACGGCTGGATGTGCAATCTCGTTTGGCGTCTTTGAGACCTCCCCACCTTACAATAATACTTATTTTTACTTCTGCCCATTTTTCCTATTATTTCATTTTCAAGCACCCACTACGGGACAGTCAGGCACATTATAGAATTTATCTTTACATGCTCCTTTGGAGCAGGGGCTACCTTGCCCCATTTCACAGATGGGAGCTGAGATTCAGAGAAGCAAACCCAATTACAGGTAGGGAAATTGAGGCTCAGTTCCCCATGCAGGAAATCAATATCTCAGCTGGGGTTCCTACTGCGGTTTGTCCTGACTCCAGCGCAGCAAGGGATGGTCACGAGATAAGACGTAAGTAACGTGCTTACTCACTCACCAGTCCCTCTTTCATTCAACCAACTCTGGGGATCCCCAGGCCCTCTGGAGCCAACCCCAGTGTGACTACAAAAGAAGCAGGAGGACAGGACAGAGAGTGGAATATGGGGTAGCTGGTGGCCGTTGTAAGGGAGCGCTTACCCCAAATTGGACAGATGAGAAGGGAAAGGATCTTGTGGGAAGGACATTCCGCGCTAAGGAACAGCAAAGGGGAAAGGACCTGAGACAGAAATGAGCAGCTTGGGAAAACGTTAACAAGCAGGCTCGGTGGGAGCACAGACACCCTGGGGGTACGTGGTGGTGGGTGTGCATGCAGAGAGGCGAGCCGTAGACAGGACGCTGGACTTCGTTCGAAGGGTACTGGGGAGCAATGGCAGAGTCTAGAGCAGCGCGTGGCAGGCAAGTCCTACGACTTCTGCGCCAACCTCACTGGGACTCCTGCGCTGGCAGTGGCCGGAGAGGCCCCTCACGCGGACGCCTCCACCCACGTGTCCCGCGCAGCCCCGCGCCCCGCGCCCCACGTGCTCCCGCGGCCCTTTAAACACCCCTCGGTCCACGTGACCGCGCCGCGCCGCCTCATTGGCGAGGGGGCGTGGCGGCTGCGCGGCTGCGCAGTGACGCGCGCGG
>NW_007726981.1:0-5115 GCF_000696425.1 Galeopterus variegatus | reverse complement strand
CCGGGAGGGGTGGCTCGAGGTGGGGACCGGCCGGTGAGCCCCCCCTCTCAGGATGCCCCTCCCTGGGGGACCCCCCGACTCAACGCGTCTCCGCCTTTCGCCCTCTGGGACGGGTCGCTCCCTTGCGGGGGGGGCGGCGGCAGGGGTGGCGCTTTTCCAGGACCCGGGCCTTGCCCCACCCTTCTGCGGTCCCGGCGACCCCTCCTAGCCCCCCAGGCGGGGCGAACCTCAGCTCCAGGGACTCTGGCGGGTGGGTGCGCGCGCCGGGCACCCCAACCTCTCTTCAGCGCTGGGGGTCCCGTGGGGATCCCGGGAGAGGGGAAGCCGCCCCCTGAGCTGCCAGCCCCGCGGGTTCTGCACGCCCCGGGAGCCCCCTTAGGGACTCGGGGTGGGGGGAGGGTGGTGACGTCATCCCTGGGGGTGGGGCCTTCAGGACCCGCTTGAAGGGGGTGCGGGGTGTGCCCTGAGGGTAGCCCCCGGGTTACAGTGTCCGCACCCTGGGGCCAGGGTTCCGCCGGGCTGTGGCCAAGTTCACTGCTCTTTGTGGGAATCTTTCCTAAATGTAGGATCCCCCACAGCACCTCCCCCCACAGATCCTGGACACTTCCACCACCACCACCCCCTAAATTGGGGAACTCCCTTTCGGCCGCTTTTTCTCTGAAATTCTCAAATCAGGGAACCCCTCCCCCAAAACTGGAATCTTTTTTCAGCCATACCCCCCCCCAAATCTGGAACCTCCTTCCTCAGTTACCCCTTCCCCCAATCTCAAATCCTCTTCTAGTGAGCCCCTAAATATGCAGCTTTTGAGAATGCCCCTTCGAAGCTCTGCAACCCTTCCTTAAATTCAGCTACCTCCCGGGGACCTGATCCCCCAAATTAACAAACCTCCCCAGCCGCCTCATCTGGGGGTGCCTCTCCTCCCCCTCCTGGGCTCAGCTGGGATTCCCCTGCCCCCCCAGTCTCAATCTAGGAGAGTCCCCACGCCGAGCCTGGGGCCATTCTGCCTCTGGCTGAACCCCTGAAAAACCAGCCTGGCCAACGTGTCTGGTGAAGGGGGCTTGGTGTGTCTGAGATGTCCGTGTCCCGGCTGAGCACTAGGGATGCTGAGAAGCCAGGACAAAGCAGAAAGGTCCCGGAAGGTCCCAAGGACAGAGACCCACCCGCTCTGAGCCCCAGCGGCCTCCACCTGGACTTTGGCCGCTGGGATTCTGGCTCCCTCTAGATGCCCACGATCGCTGCTGTCCCCGAGGTGCAGGGGGTGAGAGCCCCTCTTTGTCTGGGGTACCTTCTTCCCCCTCACTGCCACCTTCCACTGTGAGGAGAGCCAGCCTGCGCCTCTACTCCTGTGATACCAGCTGCTGCTGCTGTGCCGGAGCTTTTATTAATGGCCGAGGGACTCGGTGGATTCTGCCATTTGCATAGCTCCCCTCCCCCTCCCAGGGTCCCCTTCCTTTGTGCCCCCCTCCCCCTGCCAATCTCGCTTGCCTTCTGTCCCTCCGCTCCTCTCTTCTTCCTCTGCCAGCTGATACTTTGGCTGTGGAAGGCAGGCAGCTGGGGCTGGGGGCGGCTGCTTCCCGCCCCCAAATCCCACAGCCCACCAGGTTGGGCCTGGGTCTCGGGCTGGACCCCCCTGTCCCCCCCACTAATGCCCTCTCTTGGGCATCTCTTTCTGCCTGGCTGTCTGTCCATGTCTCCATTCTTCTCCTCCAGAAAGCATCGTCCTGTCCTGGGGCCCTGGGGGGCACCTTCACCATGACAGTGCACTTCTGCACAGGTGCCGGGCCCCCCCCCAGCCCTCTGGGGGCCACCACCGCCATACTCCATCGACCTGAGAGTTGGTATAATTGGGCTCAGGCAAACAAAACGTCGCGGGAGACCCGGCCAGCCCGGTGAGCTCATGCACTTTTCTATTCCTGCCACCCCGGCAGATGACATCGGCCCCCCAGGGGGTGACAGAGACTAGTACGATCAGTGGCCATCCCGAGAGGCAGTGGCCTGGCCCGCTCCCCACTCCCTGCGAGAGATGGGTGATGGGTCATTTCGGAGTGGCTGGGGTGTGGCATTGGAGGGCGCTGAAGGGGGTGGTGGGCTGGCTCCTGGGGGGATTCTTCCTCCCCAGGATCCCTGCAGGCCTCTGACCTTTGTGTGTGGTGGGTACAGACAGAGGGGCACTTAAATCCAGGCTCCTGCCTGCTGCCAGCACCGACATCGTCACCTGCTGACCATGCTTATCGGTCTTAACCTCCTTGGAGCATTCCGAGCGTTTTTCTTTTTTCCCTGCTTCCCGGAGGAGTCCGGGCATCTTTGAGTGTCCGTAGGCCCAGGGATGAACTTCATGGATGTCAGGGATTTAGTGGGAGCGTCTGGATGGACAGATCTAGAACCAACACTGTCCACACATTTTCTTCTCTGGGTCACAGTGTGGGGCGCTGCCTGGGGTCCCCCAGACCGGAAACAGGTCAAAGGGGCCGATCCACCTCCACTCAGTAAATACGTCTTTCCTTCAGGGGAGGTGACTTGGTTTCCCTTCCTGCCTTCTGAGTTGGCACTGACAAACATTTTGCAGATGTTTGAGCGCAGTGCGCCCGGCCACTTGCCACTACCAGGAGCCCAGCAGCAGGGAGACCTGTGGCTTTGCTGATTATTCCAGTGGCTGCAAGGCTGGAACGATGGTCAGCGAGGTGGCCAGGGAGGACCAGACAGGGGTGATGTGACTTCGTGGTGTGACGCCGTGTTTCCACCGGGCACCCCGTGGCCCGGGGTTCACATGTTTCCCATGACTCTAGTCCCGCCGCCGTGTGTGGGGGGAAGGAGGGGGCGTAGAGAGAGTTCGGGATGGGGTTGAGCCTGGAGGAAAACCCTAAAAATAAAGACGGATATTTATAAACCCAGCGGGTTTGGGGGATAATTGACAAAGCTTAGTGTTTGTGGCTGAGAGCGATTCCTTTCCCTCCACCCCATTAGGCTTCGTTTGTGGAGTTAGTCAGAGCCAGGGGAAAAGTCTTAGGATGTGCCTTGGATTTGGCAGGTGCGGTGCTGGGGGTCTTGTGCTTCCAGAGGGAGGCAGGGGGCTTCAGAAGGGGCGTTGAGGCACCACCAAGCTTTCTTCTGCATCTAGGGCCACCCTCTGTTTCACCCCTAATGGGTGGGTGTCCTGCTCCCCAGATTTATAAGGAGGGTGCCCCTCTCGGGCAAAGCCTTGTATGTCACCCTTCCTCTGTCCTTCCCTGCGGCAAAAAATGCCCAGGGTGGGGTACTGGAAGAGACCCCCAGCCACTCGCCAGGAAGAGTGGCTCAGCCTCCGGTGGGGACAGGAGGGGACAAGATGAAGGCGTAATTACTGTGCCTGTGCGGGATCCGTGTGGCAAGCTGGTAAACCCCCGCTGCAGGTCCGCAGACAAAGGCACATTTTGGGGAAGTGAGGATTTGAAGGCTTTTCAAACTTTTTTTTTATTTTGTCTTTTTCCCACCTTACCTTGATCTGGAATCATAAAGCTGCTGACCTGTGGGGTGGGAGAGAGAAAGTGCTGGAAAGGGGCGAAGGCTCAAATGCGTGTTATTCTATCACCAGGAGGTACTTTGACATTCTGAATTAGGCAATGGGGACATCGAGAGAGCAAGTGAGACTACTGAGAAAGACAGTCCAGAGATGTCAGATCCTAGCTCTGAGACGCACAGCGATGGGTGACACCGGGGTCTTCCTGCCCCCAAGGTTCAAGGGTATCCAATGTAGTATGTGGCCTCCCCTTGTCCTCCTCTCCTTTTTCTTTAAGGATAGAAAAGACACTCCAAAAAAAAAAAGGGAAAAAACCCCAATATACCATTTCTGTCTTGTCTCTGGCTGATATTTCAGAAGCGTCATGGAGGGGGGTCGTGCGTGGGGAATATGAAAAATCAATTGGCTTACGCTTCTGCAAAGGCGAAAATTAACGTGCCAGTAGGAGTGACTCACGGACAGGCCCGCACTTCCACATCGCTTTATTTTTGTCTTTCTTTTTTCTGCTCCTCCTTGGAACTGCCGGTCCCCCCGCCCCCTGGCCTGACCAGACTGGACTTGGGGGGTTGGCGCTATTCTGGGCTGGCCGTGGAATCCCCTCTTCTGTTCCTGGAATCGAGGTACCCTCAGCATCCTGCAGAGGCCAGGGGTATTCCATACCTGGAAATAAACCAGGGTTTTTTTTGGCATTCCTGGTCCCTTCGAATTCCCACTGAGCCCACCCTGGTTGGGGACTCAAAGATGGGGTTTCTGGGTTACAGTGACCCTTCCCTGCTCCCCTGCACCCCCACCCCATGCCTCAACTGGGACGGAATCACACACAAATGTCTCTTTTCTACAGGGCAGATTTTGTCCAGTCCTCTCTTTATGTTAGGTGGCTTCTGCTGCTTTTGATTTTTTGTTTTATCTTTGCTCTTAGTCCCTTGTAGGAAAGTCAGGTGTCTCCTCTTCCCTCGACCCCAACCTGGGGACCTGAAAATCCTGTTCTTTCCTGGTTCGTTCCTTCCTTTTTCCCTCCCTGTGTGATCCTGCCTCTGTTCCTTAACTTCTCTGTGCAGGAGCTACCTTACTTGCAAAATGTGGTTACCTGCTGGCTTCCGGGTCAGAGCCCTGATTTCAGCTACCCACCCTGCTGAGCTGTGCAAACTGGGGCAGGTTGCTTGACCTCTCTGTGATCCCTCATCTCCAAGATCAGTACCATCACAGCCCGTGTTGTGGCCAGCAGACACTGCAGGAAATGCGCCTCCCCCGGCTCTCAACGTGTCCATCGCTGGCCACATCCATCCTGTGACTCCTGGACTCAGGAAATGCACCTCCCCCGGCTCTCAACGTGTCCATCGCTGGCCACATCCATCCTGTGACTCCTGGACAGTCCCCTGAGAAACGCCACCGATCCCGTGTGGCAGAACAGCCACAGCTCTGTAGTCTGGGTCCCATGGATGAGGCGGGCTGCGTGGAGAGCAGGAAATGCGCCTCCCCCGGCTCTCAACGTGTCCATCGCTGGCCACATCCATCCTGTGACTCCTGGACAGTCCCCTGAGAAACGCCACCGATCCCATGTGGCAGAACAGCCACAGCTCTGTAGTCTGGGTCCCATGGATGAGGCGGGCTGCGTGGAG
>NW_007726980.1:504815-505212 GCF_000696425.1 Galeopterus variegatus | reverse complement strand
AATGATCCATGTGCTGATGAGAGGAATGAATATTCTGAGGTTGTTGGATGGAATGTTCTGTCTGCCAATTCCAATTTGTCTGGAGTTTTTTTTAGATCTTGTGTTTCTCTGCTGATTCTTTGCCTAGATGATCTGTCCAATATTGACAGTGGGGTGTTCAGGTCCCCTGCTATTATGGTGTTAGTGTCTATTTCCCTCTTTAGATCTTATAGAGTTTGTTTTATAAATCTGGCTGCTCCAACTTTGGGTGCGTACATATTTATGATTGTTTTGTCTTCTTGATGCATCAGTCCGTTTATCATTTTGTAGTGTCCCTCATTGTCTCTTTATGGTTTCTAGTTTAAAGTCTATTTTGTCAGATATAAGAATAGCTACTCCAGCTCGTTTTTCTTTTCTG
>NW_007726980.1:502342-503621 GCF_000696425.1 Galeopterus variegatus | reverse complement strand
TGATTTTTTGTTTTTCTGGTATCTTTTTTTTGATGTTCATTCATTGTGGCAGGGGGTTTTGCACCACCAGTTTGAGACTATTGACTAACTAAGATGTTGCTGTGGTTGCCAATTTGGTATGGCTACCTCCGTGACTGCTCAGTTGGTCTCTAGTGCCTTGTATGTGTGGTTGCCTCGGGTCCTGGGGCCTCTCCGGGGAGCCACCTCTCTTGTCAGCTTAGACTCTGCTGGGCTGCTGGATCACGGGGCGCTACCACAGGTTGTGTGGTCTCTACTGAGCTTCCACTTCCCATGCAGGACTTCTCCCTGTTCCGTGTGCTCTGGTCCGAGCTGCTGGATCACGCAGTGGCGGCCCCACAGGGTGTGTGGTTTCTGTCAAGTCTCCACCTCCCTAGCCAGACATCTCCCCACTCTGTGTGCACTAGGCTGGACTGCTAGATCTCGCAGTGGCGGCCCTGCAGGGTGTGTGTTTTCTGCTGAGTCTCTGCCTCCCTGGCCGGATGTCTCCCCACTCTGTGCACACTAGGCTGGGCTGGGACGTGTCTTCTGCAACCCTCGTCTATCAGCCGGGCCTTCATGACCCTGCTCGGCACTGCCTCACCCAGTAAGCCTTCCAGGTTTCTGCTAGGCGCAGACGACCGGTTGCTCTGGGTGTCTTTGTAGCACTGTGTAAATCTTTCTCGGGACTTATCACCTTCCTCCTGGTATTGCAGTTATTTGTGTACTTGTCTTATCTCCCACACCAGAGTGTAAACTCCTTGGGGGAGGAGCCTGCTGCACACGGTTCACCTTTGAATCCCCCCCGGCGCGGACTGACTCAGTTGCCTGCCTGCAGTCAGCTTTCCAGCAGGTTCAAGCGAACTCGGGAACTCTCCAACCACACTATTCCTAACCAGAAATCGGTTAGGCGTTTTTCTGAACTGGCGGCCGCAGAAATGGTATCTGCCTCCTGGTAACAGGAAGTTTACCAGGGGCAGGAGCAGCCCAGGGTGCGGTGAAGTGACAGTTGGCCCGGCCTGCACTTCCCTGCCCTCCCAATGCTGGCTGGGGACACCCCACGCCACCAGCCCCTCCAGAGAACCGCGGAGGGAGTAGGAGGGGAGGCCGGCCTGCAGGCCCCGGGAAGCCCCGCTCCAGGGCAAGCAAGTGGGAAGGCTTAGCGAGGCCAGGCCTGGCCAAGCCAGGGCGGAGCCACCACCACCTGAGAAAATGGAGGCAGCCCCGGGGCCAGTGAGTGGCCTGGTTGCGCAGGCGGAAGCCGGGCGGGCATCCGCCCCAC
>NW_007726980.1:499723-501896 GCF_000696425.1 Galeopterus variegatus | reverse complement strand
ATCCGCCCCGCGAGCAAGGCCGGGCCGGGGGTCACTCATGGGGCTGGGCCAGCCGGGCGGCTCCCTGTCCACCTCTGTGTTGTCACTGTCCCCGTCCTCGGCCGCCGCCGCCTCGGGCCGCTCACCCAATCCCGCGGTGTGGCTCGGGCGCTCCCAGAAATCTTCTTTTATGCCGGCCCGAAACCTCGAATCCTGAATAGGGCAGCTGGCCGCCTTCAGCATAGCCCCGGCCTCCGGGATCCTGGCAGTGTTGACAGTGGCCCCGGCGCCCTGTTCCCTGTTTAGAAACTCGCTTTTGCAGCTAAGAAACAGTTCTTTTCCTGCTCCGCACTTCAAAGCTGTTGCCTGTAAACGAGGCAGCTTCTCCTGCCGGGGGCAAAGGGGCAGTTAGCCCCCACGACCGGCCACCAGCAGCGGTCCTCCCTTAAGAGACGGCAAGAGGAAGGTCCACAAGTTTCCCGGGTGCCTAAGGCCCAGTGGCCACCTTTTCCACCTTAGCTACTCAGCGCCAACCGCGCAGCCACCGCCATCTTGAAAAGCCCGTAAAAAGCATTTTTAACAGAGGGAAAGTAATAAGAGTACATCTTATCAGTGGGATAGAGCTCTTTAATCATTAAAAGGTTATATATATGCATATGAACTTTATTAATAAAAGGAAATATATATATATATATATATATAAAATAATTGAAAATGTAGACCAAAATAAAATCTTTGTGGTGTTCACAATGAATCTATTCAAGTGTTAAAATTTATAGAACAGTACATCAAAAAAATCAATTTTATTGTATCATAAGTAAAAAATAAAAACAAACTGAAGTTGAGAAAAAGTATATGAATGTACAGGGGTCAGAAATTAATTCATTGTGATGTTAGAGTTTGACACATTGGGATTTTTTTCTGTAAAGTTCTTTTTAATGCTTTATAAGCTAAGCGATGTATACTTGTGTGTATTTGTACAAGGGTACTTCAAAAAGTTCATGGAGAAATGGAACTAAAAGATAATATGAATCCTTCCATGAGCTTTTCGAAGACCCCTCTTTTATGTGTGTTTGCTGAATTACAATGAATAATGTATTTCTTCTTGTGGCCTGCTGTCAACAATTTGTGAATGTCACTGCTCTTATGGGTAAAAAACTGATACAAATATAACATCAGGATAGTCAAGGTAAGTGCTATAACTTAGAAATGTTTAAAGTGCATTCGAGGTAGGGTGGAGGAAATTACTTACTGTGGAGAAACTGTGGAGGACCTCTTCCTAGAGGAAGTGACAGTTGAACTTATGGGGGACATGTGTTTGCACATATTCTGTTTGGGGTTCACTGGGTTTCCTGAATCTATGAATTTATGTCTTTCAACAAACTTGGGAGAATTTCAGTAATTATTATTTTATTTTTTTGGAAAAAAATGTCAAACTTTATTGAAAGATATTTAAAAGGTCTGAATAAATGGAGAACTATACCATGTTCATTGGAAGACAGCATTATAAAGGTGACAAGGCTCACCATATTAATTTATAAATTTAATACAAATCCAGTAAAATTTCTGTGTTTTTGTTTTGTTTGTTTGATTCAGAACTAGTCAATCTGATTCTAGAACTTGTTTGGAAGAGCAGTCGGCTAAGAATAGCCAAGACACTCCCAAGGGATTGAAAGTTTGGTGGTGATGTTGGAGGTAGAGGTGGGATTGGTCAACATTATAATAAAATGTGGAGTCATCTTGGCTTTTAATCAGGACCTTTTTACAAAGGTGTGGTAATCAGGACTACAGTACTGCCACAAAGTTGGACGAACTGGCCAGTGAGTCAGAATAGAAACCATAAACAGAGTCACACATATACACAGAAACTCAATTTATTCTTTGTTTTTTGGTTTGTTTGTTTATTTAGAAACTCAACTTATGAAAGAGCCAGTGTTACAGATCAGTAGTGAAAAGGGTGAACTTTTCAGTAAATGCTGCTGGGACGACCACTTATCCATATGGAAAAATATTAAATTGAACTTCTACCTCATACTTTTCACAAAAATCAGCTCAGAGTAGACTAAAGACAAATGAGAAAAGCAAAACTATGAAATTGTTACAAAGCAGTAAAGAATATCTTTATAACTTTAGGTAGAAAAAAATCCGCCCCCCCCCCCCCCCCCCCCCCCCCCCCCCTCTTTAAAATCCTTTT
>NW_007726980.1:497292-499564 GCF_000696425.1 Galeopterus variegatus | reverse complement strand
AAAAAACCCCCCCCCCCCCCCCACCACCACCCCGGCAGCTTTGTAAAGTACTTTTCAAAAACAGTAACTTCCAGCAGGACATAGATGATGACCTATAGTATTTTACAACTTATGAACTCCTCTCCCCAGAAAGTCACTGTAAAAGTCAACAACGTCTTTTGTTGCTGCTTTGAACAGTAAAAATTTTCAGACTGGTGGACACTTCACATGAGGCTTGAAAGAACTTTTCACAGGCCAACTCTGACGTGGTGGAAATGAACTGAAACCTTCAGGATCCTCAGTGGGATGAATCCACGTAGTAAAAAACACCATTTCAATGTCATCACCAGAAAGCCTGAGTTTTGTTACCTAACACAGTTGACGTAGGGGTGCCAAGGCCACATCAAGACTCTTGGTTTAGGGAAGTCAAGTTGATGCTGATGGCATCAAGGAAGGAGAGACATGAAGCTTTGCTTCCCCACACTGTAAGGCTTCTGTGCCAAAGTGTGAATGTCAGAGAACACTCTTCAGAAACGAGAACAGAAAATCCTGTTTTCCTCCATTTCAATTCAGCTGCTGACATACTCTATTATTAGTGGTATTTGCGCTCTCCACAAAAGACAGCAATGAAGCGTCCTGTGTGCTAACAACAAAACTTTTTTAAAAAGAACCAAAATTCTACATTTTTATAAAACTTTATTTTTAAAAAAAATGGTACTTCAAACAGTCAAGCGCCTAGACGTACAGAGCTAAAGTGCGCATTTCCCTTGGCTTCCCCAGCGCCGTCCACCTTCTGGGGCTGGCTGTGCTCGCATCTCGGTTTTCGCAGGGTTGTTCCCAGCCTTGCCGGCGTCTGCTTTCCCCCTTCTCCCTTTGGAAAGCTTCTCTCCCTTCTTTGCTGGAGCCTTCTTAGGCCTGGGCCGTGGTTTGGAGGGGAAGTGTAGCCGACAGCCGCGCCAGCCTCCTCTGTGGCTCATCTCGCATGTTTGCTTTGTCACCTTTAGCATGTCCTTTTGCCTTTCTCTTGGGCATGGTGGCAGCAGTGCTTGGCAGGTGGCTTTGCCAGTGCAACGGGTGCTCCTGTCTTCCTCACACTGCTCCTGAGTTTCGTAGCCATCCAACGGGCATGGGGATGCCAGCTATGGCCCTTGTTGTACTGGTGCCCTCAGCGTGGGCAGGGCCATCATGGACCGTGGAACAGAGGAGACGAACGAGCCGGGCACTGCCAGGAACAGGAAGGCCAGTAATTATTTTTTAATTACACTATATTAAAAGTTTTTATATTGTCTCACAGGTCCCCAAGTCTCTGTTCTTTTTTTAAAAAATAGTTTCTCTTGCTGTTAGACTGGATAATTTCTGTTGGTCCATCATATTTTTCATGTTTCTTTGTGTGTAATTTTCCGTTGTGTCCAGGACATTATGAGTGACACATTATAAAGACCCTGGATCCTGTTATGTTCTTGTGAAGAGCATTGGGGTTTTTTTGGGGGTTTTGTTTGCTTGTTTGTTTGTTTTGTTTTTTGTCTGAACTCTGAACTGCAAGCTCTGCTGGGAAGGCAGCTCTTGAAATCTCAGCTTACTTCTTTTAGTCTTATCAGGGTTGCCTAGAGTCTGCCTTTTGCAACCAGATATTTGGACAGAGTACAGAATTTGGAGCTCTTCCTCCTTGGGTTTTTTCTCCTTTCTGGGATTTCCCCCTTTACTTTTTAGCTATGGTGATTGCTCCAATCTCTGACTATGGGATTCTTTCTCTGTTTTCATCTCCCCATTTGCAGCCTAGGGCATGCTCTCAGACTTAAAAAACAAACAGAGAGGCTGGCTGGTTAGCTTGGTTGGTTAGAGTGCAGCCTTGTAACACCAAGGTCAAGGGTTGGGCTTCCTGTACCAGCTAGCTGCCAAAAAAAAAAAAAAAAGAGAGAGAAACTCACCCAATACTTTTCTCTTCTTCCAAGTGTCAAGCCCCCCTCTAACATCTGCTCATTTTGGGTTGTTCTCCAGTGCCTTCGGGTAATTATTTTTTATATTTTGTCTGGAGTTATGATTGTTCTTTGTGGGAGGGTTGGTTTGATAGGAGCTTCTCAGATATTACTAAAGGAGGAGGAACCTTCTCAGATGAGTATGAGGTGTTTTTTTTTTTTCCCTTTTTGTCTTTTTTCGTGACCGGTAACGGATTGCAACCCTCAGTGTCGTGCCTGTACCGTGACCAGCAACGGGATCGCAACCCTCAGATCACAACCCTCAGTGTCGTGCCCGTACCGTGACCGGCAACGGGATCGCAACCCTCGGTGTTGCG
>NW_007726980.1:489331-496408 GCF_000696425.1 Galeopterus variegatus | reverse complement strand
AAGTTGGAGATTTTTCATCATTATAGTTTCTAAAAGTTTAAAATATATGGTTTGCATAAGTTTAACATTAAATTGACACACTGTAGTTGGAACTAGATTGTGAATTATTTATGTGTTTAATTCCTTTTGTATGTGGATTTTTAAAGTAGCTTTATTACAGCATATGACATATGTGTTAATCTATTTCTGTTGCTTATAACAAAATACACAGAACTGGGTATTTTAAAAAGAAAACAAAATTTATTGCTTACAGTTTTGGACGCTTGGAAGTCCACAGTCCAGAGAACACATCTGGTGAGGTGACTCTACAACAATGCAGGGTGTCATGTGGCGGAAAACGGTGGAGCACAGAGACAGACTCACCTCCTCATTCACTCTCCTTTTAAAGCCCTCAGAACTGCGCGCCTGACCACTGTTTTTAATCCATTCACTACTGCATGGTGAATTTACTACAACCTAATCACCTCTTCAAGGTCCCACCTTTCAATTACCCCAATAGGATTTCCCACCCTTAGCAGTTACAGTGAGGATTTAAGCTTCAATGGGGGGGTGGGGGGTGGAATCCAGTCTATAGCATGTACATCAGATTCCATATTTAAACTGTAAAGTTGATGAGTTTTGACATACGTGTGTACCTGTAAAACCATCACTACAGTTAAGATGGTGAATATATCCCAAAAGTTTCCTTTGTAGTCCATTTCTCCTTGTCACCCCCAGACACTCACTGATCTGTTTTTTGTCACTACTGATTAGTTTCCATCTTCTAGAATTTTATATACATACAGTCCCTGACTTAAAATTTTTTGACTTTATTTTTGTTTGTTTGTTTGCTTGTTTTTGGCCGGTAAGGGGATCGCAACCCTTGGCACGGTGTGGTCCGTACCACATTCAGCCAGTGAGCGCACCAGCCATCCCTATATAGGATCCGAACCCGCAGCCTTGGCGCTACCAGCGCTGCACTCTCCTGAGTGAGCCACGGGGCTGGCCCCATTTTTTGACTTTATGATGGTACAAAAGCAGTACTCATTCAGGAGAAACTGTACTTTGAGAACATATAAAAACCATTTTGTTTTTTGTTTTGTTTTGTTTTTGGCAGCTGGCTGGTACTGAGGTCCAGCCCTGGCCCTTGGTGTTTGTATTAGTCTGTTTGTATTGCTATAACAGATTTACCCGAGACTGGGTAATTTATAAAGAACAGAGGTTTATTTGGCTTACGATTCTGGGACAGCTGCATCTGGCATGGTACTCAGGGTTCTTCTACTCATGGCGGAAAGTGGCAGACAGCCGGGTACAAGCACATCACGTGGTGAGAGAGGAAGCAAGAGAGAGAGAGAGGAGGTGCTGGGTCTTTTTATAAACAACCAGTTTCAAGGGAACTAATAGAGCAAGGTCTCACTCACTACCCATCTTCGCCCAGGGAGAGCATTAATCCATTCATGAGGGATCCTTCCCCACGACTCAAACAGCTTCCAGCACTGTCACATTGGGGATCAAATTTCCACATGAGTTTTGGAGGGGACCACACATCCAAACTCCATCAATGTTATCAGCACCACAGTCTAACCAACTGAGCTAACTGGCCAGCCGTCCATTCTGATTCTCACGTTCAGTATAGTATTCAATAAGTTACATGAGATATTCAGCACTTTATTATAAAATAGGCTTTGCGTTAGATGATTTTGCCCAACTGTAGGCTAATGTAAGTGTTCTGAGCACGTTTAAAGTAAGACTAGGCTAATCTAAGCTATGATGTTTGGTAGGTTACGTGTATTAAATGCACTTTTGACTTTCAATATTTTCAGCTTGCTATGGGTTTATCTGGAAGAAACTCGGTTGTGAGTCAAGGAGCATCTGTAAGTGTAATCTTACACTATGTTCTCTATTTTGCTTGGCTTCTTTTGCTCAGCAAAATGATGTTGAGACTCATCCGTGTTATTGTGTGTGTATCAATAGTTTTTTCCTTTCTGTTGCTGAGCTTATTTTGCATAAAATTTGTTTATCCATTCATCTACTGATGGACATTTAGGGTGTTTTCAGTTTATTACAAATGAAGCTGCTATGTACATTCATGTGTAGGTCTTTTCGTGGACATATGCTTTCATTTCTTAGGTAAATATCTAGGAGTGGGATGGCTGAGTCTAATGGTAGGTATATGTTTGACTCTTAAGGAAATTGCTAAACTATTTTCGACTGGTTGTACATTTTACATACAATTGCTGACTGACCAGCAGTGTGAGAATTCGGCTTGTCCACATCCTCACCAACACTTGGTATTGTTAGTCTTTTTAATTTTAGCCATTCTAGTAGGTATGTGCTGGTATTTCTTCGTAGCTTTAAAATGCATTTTCCTAGTGGCTAATTATATTGAGTATCTTTTTATGTGCTTATTGGCCATTTGTGTAATTTCTGTCAAATGAATGAATCTTTTGACCAATTTTTAATTGTTTTTTTTGTTGTCTTAGTAAGATGGTAAGAGTCCTTTAGCTTCTAAATATAACTCCTTTGTTGCATTTGTGTAATTTCTGTCAAATGAATGAATCTTTTGACCAATTTTTAATTGGGTTTTTTGTTGTCTTAGTAAGATGGTAAGAGTCCTTTAGCTTCTAAATATAACTCCTTTGTTGGGTATATGTTATGCAAATATTTTCTCCCAGTTCGTGGCATTTATTTATTTATTTTTGAATTTATAGATATTTTATTCTGTTTTTTCCCTCTTCACACTCACCCCCAACAGTAAATGTTTAGCTTTCTGAGGTCAGAAAAAAGATCTTAGTTTTCCATAGTTCCTATGCTATATGATACTATCAAACGTAAGGCACAGAAAAGACAGGAATAGACAACATCACATTAAAATGGAGACATTGCTTGAAAGATTAATTCTGCCTGTTCAAAGATTAAATTATAAAATATATACATTATATCATCAAGAAAATACAGTATTTTTCCAAGTCAGTGTATAGTATTTTTCAATACTGAATTTATTTTCTTTGAGTACCTGCAAAGCAGAGAGATTATAAAAAGCTTCTCAGTGGAGCTGTGTTACCTGCGTTGTATGCAGTGAGTGTGCTCACTGTGATTGCACAGCCAGGGGTTACTGGGACACCCCAGCTCATGTGAACTGCAAACAAGGCCATGATGACTTGGCTTGACTGGCCCAGTTTTTCATCCCCACATGAATATTAACTACAACTTTTTTCTTTTGTTCGAAGTCAATTAAGAAAAACATAAAAATTCAGTGCATTTATTTAAAAGAAGAGCACAAAAGAAAAACAATGATTATAGCATTAGGTTGTTTTGAATACAAGTGAAGCCCTTAAAACTAGTTCAAGTTGGCTTCTGTAGGCAACACAAAAGCCTCCCATGTTATATTCTTCACTGTAGGCTCACACCTGCACTTGCCATTGTTATCTATAGTGCACCTAAGACCACCCAGAAAACTAAAAACCACTGTTTGCAGCTCTCCATCACCCCCAACAAGGTGGTTGGGATGGGTGGGCCCAGGGTGGGCCTTGAAGGGAAACAGAGGGGGATGGGAAGCCATACATGGAGGCCCTGGTCTGTTCCTGCACCGTGGGCAGGTGCTGAGCACATGAAGTGCCACCTGCACTCTGTTTGCTGCTGCTCTTCCCTTTCCTTCATTCTCCCCATATCACTGCTCCCTATTTCTTTTCCTATTTTCCTTTCTTACCTGATTTAATTTTTCTAACTTTCCAAAGTGTTGAGAGACTGAATGCACAAACAGACGATGGCCAGGCCATGTGTGGAAACACAACAGTGCCCCATGATCTATAGTGAAAAACCCAGAAGCCGACTCATCATCTATGAGGGTACTTCAAAAAGTTCATGGAAAAATAGAAATAAAACATAATGTAAATCTTGACATGAACTGTTTGAAGTACCCTCGTATGGTAACCAGCCCAGGAAGTCCGTCTACTATCTACAAATCAGATGTGTGGGAAGTCAGACATTGTCACTCACAAACAGTCCAGGAAGCCAAACAGTGACCCTGCAACAACCAGCATAAAACCGTGGCTTGCTTTTAAATTTTCATGACAGTATCTTTGCAGAACAAAAGTTTTTTATTTTGATGAAGTCCAGTTTGTTGATTTTTAAGAATGTGAATTTAAGTAAAAGTCATAATCAAACCTACAGTTTTTCTCCCAGATGGTATTAAACCTCTCTTTCTTCATCTTGCCTGTAATATCTTTCTAATAATTCCTTGTCACACATAGTACATTTATTCCTGATAGGTTGAGTTGAACTAAGTTTTTATAAATTGTATTTATTTTAACTTCATGGAGGTAGTTAATTACTAAAGATTTACAATTGTGAATTCTTCTGACAAAAATGAATAAATTGCCTTCTAAATTGTTCTCCTTTCCAATCCACACTGCCATCTATTGAGTGTATTTAATAAAATAAGGTAAACCATTCCTTCTCCTTTGTTTCTTTTCTTAACTA
Organism: Galeopterus variegatus; assembly: GCF_000696425.1. Classification (NCBI taxonomy): domain Eukaryota; kingdom Metazoa; phylum Chordata; class Mammalia; order Dermoptera; family Cynocephalidae; genus Galeopterus; species Galeopterus variegatus. The sequence goes on along the minus strand of NW_007726980.1, from coordinate 491,947 downwards.
TAATTTCTTTTGTTTTGTTTTTTATTTTTGGTGGCTGGCTAGTAGGAACTACGACTAATTTCAAGATTGAAAAGTGTCAGTTTGTGCTGTTATGAAGCAGTATTGTAGTCAGCAAAGGAAGTGTTCGCTCAAGTTACTATTGCAGAAGCTCTGGGCTGCTCACAGCCTGTGTTTGTGCAAGTCTTGTCCTGCTGCTTTCCTGGCCAGGATGCTGTTTACTCTCCAGTGCCACAGAGGGTCGTTTATCCTCCCACATCACTGGCCAGATCGCAGTTAACTGCTGATTACAGCGTCCTTATTATCTGGCACAGTGTAGAAGCTCTGGGCTGCTCACAGCCTGTGTTTGTGCAAGTCTTGTCCTACTGCTTTCCTGGCCAGGATGCTGTTTACTCTCCAGTGCCACAGAGGGTCGTTTATCCTCCCGCATCACTGGCCAGATCGCAGTTAACTGCTGATTACAGCGTCCTTATTATCTGGCACAGTGTAGGAGGCAGCAAGAACACTCCCTGCTTGTTTAGCAGCAATGGAGTTTGTGTTACTGGCAGCTTGAAAAATTTACTCTTTTTTTTGCATGCTGAGAGAACTTGACAGCAATGTTGAGAGTGTGAAATAATTATAGAATCTAGAGGGTCATTAATACATTGTTAAATGCTTCAAACTATTTTGCAGCATGGTCTGTTGGCTAGCAATGGAATGAGTATATACATTGTAGTTGATTTTCGTGTCCCTTTACCTGTTCCTCTTTCCCCCCTCCGTCTCTCCCCTCGGAATGAATAATATAGGTCTGAAGTTTCTCCGTTATTTGCTCTTGAAAAAATTTATTGCTCATACCATATCCATTCCCTAGAAATACTGAGAGTATTTAGGTGCCAGATTAAAGAGCAGAGAGGTTTTTAAGTGTACTCAGTCCATGACTATGAAATAAACATTTATCAAAATGTCTGTCATCTTTTTTCCTCTAATTTTTTATTTTGAAAAAATTTAAATTTGCTATAAAGTTGCAAGAAAAGTACAATTGATAACCCATGCTTTTACCTAGATTCATCACTTATTAATATTATTATTAAGGGCTGGCTGGTAGCTCATTTCGTTAGAGTGCAGCCTTACAACTCTAAGGTCACAGGGTCAGATCCCCATACTGGCCAGCTGCCAAAAAACAAACAAAATATTTATTAGTACCTCACTTTAAGAAATCTTTTAAATTGCATTTACAGAAAAGTTGTAAAAATGTAAGAGAATTCCTATATACCTTTCACCAAGTTTTCCCTAATGTTAACATCTTCTTTAACCATAGTACAGTTATCAAAACCAGGAAATTAATATTGATTCAGTACTATTAACTAATCCTCCAGCCTTATTTAAATTTAGTCAGTTTTCCCACTAGTGTCCCTTTGCCTAGGCCAGGATCCAATCCAGGATCCTTAGTGTATTTAGTTGTCATGTCTCCTTAGTCTCCCCAATCTTCATCTTTCTTTGCCTTTCTTGACCTTGACACTTTTGAAGACTACTGACCAGTTATTTTGTAGAATCTTCCTCTGTTTGGGTTTGCCTGGTGTTTCCTCACAATTAAATTAGGATTACGCATTTTTGGCAAGAATACCACAGACGTGGGACTGTGCCCCTCTCAGTGTGTCAGATTAGGGGGACATGACGTTGCTCTCTTACTGCTGGAGATGTTAAACTTTGTTTTTGATGGCTGGCCAGCAAGGTGGAGCTGTTAATCAGTTAGGTGGGTGTCTCCCATGTTTCTCCTCTATAACATTGCTGTTTTTCCCTTTGGGATCACTAATTTATCTTTTGGGAAGTGCTATGGTCTGAATGTGTGTTTCCCCCCAAAATTCATGTTTCATCTAATCACCACGGTGATGGTGTTAGAAGTTGGGGCCTTTGGAAGGTGATTAAGCCTTTGGAGGGTGGAGCCTTCATGGATGGGATTAGCACCCTTATAAAAGAGGCCCTGTAGAGCTCCTTTGCCCCTTGCACCAAGTGAAGACACAGCAGAAAGGCACTGTCTGTGAGGAACAGACCCTGAGCAGACACTGCGTCTGCTTGTGCCTTGATCTTGGACTTTCCCGCCTTCAGAACCATGGGAAATAAATGTTCGTTGTTTACAAGTCACCCAGTTTATGGGTGTAGCAGTCCGGACTCACACAGGGAGACACTTTGAGACAGTGCAAACGTCCTGGTTCTCGTCATACTTTCACTGATTTTGCCATCTACTGAGGGTTCTTGTGGGCAACAGTTTTTACTGTGGTGTTCACCTAATGGTGATTTCCTATTTCCATCATCCCTTTTATCTTTATTAATTAGATTTTGTTTTTCTGTAAGGAAGAGGAGCTGTCCCTTCTTCCCATTTATTTATTCTTTCATTTATTTATTCATATCATACGGACTAGTAGACACTCAGAGAAGTGGTTCCCCCATCCTTACTATGCTGTTCCTATTCCCTCATTATTTCTCCCCATTCCTACTCAGAAGGGCATTCTCCTCCATAACCACAACACAGTTAATCACACACACAAATTTAACAAATTCCCGTCTTGAAGCAGGGAACCCTGAGCATTTTCTGATTGTTAAACCTGCCCCCTTCCATTGGAGAAACTGTTTTAGAAATTT
>NW_007726980.1:486907-489009 GCF_000696425.1 Galeopterus variegatus | reverse complement strand
GGAAGAGGAGCTGTCCCTTCTTCCCATTTATTTATTCTTTCATTTATTTATTCATATCATATGGACTAGTAGACACTCAGAGAAGTGGTTCCCCCATCCTTACTATGCTGTTCCTATTCCCTCATTATTTCTCCCCATTCCTACTCAAAAGGGCATTCTCCTCCATAACCACAACACAATTAATCACACACACAAATTTAACAAATTCCCGTCTTGAAGCAGGGAACCCTGAGCATTTTCTGATTGTTAAACCTGCCCCCTTCCATTGGAGAAACTGTTTTAGAAATTTTATGCTTGGCTGTCTTAATCGTGAACTTTGGCTTCTGTAACCTAGCTTGCTTCCTGCACCTGCATGCTAATGAAAGGTAACAGCGGTTTTGCACCACCCTAAGGGCCGAATGCAAATTTGGCTCCAGAACTGACCAATGAGCTATGTCTCATAGCCAACCAATCCAATTTAACAGACTTGCATCCCTCGTTTGCATAAGAGGACCTAAATGAGAACTTGGGCGGGAAGTTTTGGCTATATAAGGCTGCCCCTTTCCCTCATTCGGGGAGACACTAACCTGGTGCTCATGCTCTCCTTGCTTGTGGGCAATAAAGCGCCATTACACCAAAAAGAGCTGTTAACTAATAAAGAGCTGTAATACCCACATTGGTCTCGGATTCCTCTGTGCGAGCAACCTCGCAACAGTCTAATATAGTCAAATATCCTCAGTGTACCCATAATATTCTTTACTATGTGTATGTTTTGGTCCAGAACTCAAGGATTATGTGTTATGTTTGGTTTCCAGAAATCTGTTAAATCTCTTTTTCTTTAACCTAAAACAGTTCTCCAGTCTTTCTTTGGTGGGGTGGGGGGAGGGGGTGACTTTCTTGGTGCAACTTGGTGCAGTTGTTTGCAGGATTTCCCTCTGCCTGCCTTTGTTTCCTCCTGACTACATTCAGATTTAATATTTCTGGCAGGAGCATAACATACATTACATTGTGCTGTTCTCGGTGCAGCACATCAGGGGATGCCTGATGTCACACTGTCTGTCACAGCTGACTCATCCCACCACTTGGTTAAGGTGTTAACTACTAGATATCTTCATTGTGAAGTTACCTTTCCCACTTTTTAATTAATGTAATCTGTGGGGAGATACATGAGATCGTGTTGAATATCTTACTTCATTTAGAGGTTATAGCATCCATTAATGTTCCTTGAAAAAAAATGATGGAAATAGATTATCACTGTTTTATAATCAATTATTAATAAATACAGTGATTATAAAATGGTGATATTCTATTTCTATCATTTTTTCTATATTTATTGGTTAGCATTATTCTATAAAGAAAATTTTTGTTGTATCGTTCACTTACTTGTTAGAGGCAGTTTGGATTCTTTTTTTATAACAGCTTTATTGAGATATAATTTATATACCATACAAATCACCCACTTAAAGTATACAATTCAATGGTTATTGGTATAGTTACAGATAGGTACAGCCATTACCACAGTCAATTTTAGGACATTTTCATCATCTCAAAAAGCTACCCTATATATATTAAAGAAAAGCTACTCCATAGATAAAAAAAAAAGCTACCTCATAGCCTTTAGCTTCACCCCAACTCTCATCACCCCCAACCCTAAGCAACCACTAATCTACTTTCTGTCTCTGTAGATTTGCCTGTTTGAGACATTTCATAAAAATGGAATCATATGTGGTCTTTTAAGACCGGCTTCTGTCACTTAGCGTAATGTTTTCAGGGTTTGGCCATGTTTCAGTAATTTTGCATTTTTATGGCTAGATACTATTCCACTATGTGGCTGTGCCACATTGTGTTTATCCATTCATCAGCTGATGGGCATGTGAGTTGTTTTCATCTTTAGGCTTTGTGAATAAAGCTGCTCTGAAAATTCGTGTCATACAACAATGGAAAAATACTTTACTGAACTGTACACTTAAAAATGGTTAAAATGGTGGTAAATTTTATGATTTTTTTTTTATCACAACTTAAGAAAAGATTATGGAAGGTCCATATGATAGAATATTATATAGCCATTTAATGTTATATTTAAACAAGCTTTTGAATAATATTAAAATATGCTATGGTATAAT
>NW_007726980.1:483785-486267 GCF_000696425.1 Galeopterus variegatus | reverse complement strand
TTTTTTTTTATCACAACTTAAGAAAAGATTATGGAAGGTCCATATGATAGAATATTATATAGCCATTTAATGTTATATTTAAACAAGCTTTTGAATAATATTAAAATATGCTATGGTATAATTTTAAATTAAAATGATTGAAATATTATTTCAAATATTATACATTTTTGCAAAATTTACAAAATGGCTATGTATTATTTTTATAATCAGTGTAGAAAACTATTGAAAACAAAAAAAACTGTACAAAAAGTGTTTGGCGCAGCAATCTTGTACCATATATGCTATTTTAAAATGCTTTCAATGAAAGAAATACACTATAAAGAAAAAAGTTCATGTACAAATTTCTATGTGGACATGTGTTTTCATTTCTCTTGGGAGTATTCCTAGGAGTGGGACTGCCATATGGTAACTTTGTGTTTAGTCATTTGAGGAACTGTCGGACTGTTTTCCAAAGTATGTGCACCAGTTTATGTTCCCACTAAAGAAGGAGGGTTCTGGTTTCTCCTCATCATCACCAACACTACTTATTACCTGTCTTCTTGATTAGTCATCCTAGTGGGTGTGATGTGGTATTTCATTGTGGTTTCGATGTCTATTTTCCTGATGACAAATGATTTCAAGAATCTTTAAATATGCTTATGGCCATTGAATATCTTCTCTGGAATTTGTATATCTTCTTTGCCCATTTTTAAAATGAGTTGTCTTTTGTTAGTGATTTGTAAGAGTTCTTTAGTCTGGATACTAGACCCTTATCAGATATGTGATTTATAAATATTTTCTCCCATTCTGTGGGTTGTCTTCACTTTCCTGATAATGTCCATTGATGCACAAAGTTTTTTAATTTTGATGAAGTCCTAATTTATCTATCTTTTGTTGCTCATACCTTTGGTAGCATATGTAAGAATCCATTATCAAATCCAGTGTCATGAAGATTTTCTTTTATGTTTTCTTCAAAGAAAGAGTTTTACAGTTTTAGCACTTACACTTAGGTCTTTGATCCATTTTGAGTTAATTTTTGTGTATCATGTGAGGTAGAGGTCCAGTCTTATTCATTTGACTGTGATTATTCAGCACCACATGTTGAAGGGACTGTTCTTTCGTCATCGAGTGATCTTGACGCCCTCGTCAAAAATCAATTAACCGTAGATGTATGGGTCTGCCCTGATTTTTCAGATAATCATTTCCTTTCTTTTTATTGTTGTTTTGTTCTATATGTGTATTCTGTAAGCAGTCTAGTTTATGTTGTCTTTGAACTTCATATAAAAGGAATCTTACTATGTGTATTCTTTGGTATTGCCTCTTTTGTTTAACATTTGTCTATGATCCACTCATGTTTTTTGTTAAAGTAAAGTTCATTCATTTTCACTGGTGTGTGACATTCCATTGTATGACTATACCAAAATCTTTTATCCATTTCACTCTTGATAGATACTTGCTTTGTTTTCAATTCATCCTGTGATTCTTAGAAGTGTGTATATAGGAGTGGATGAATAGGCAGATATCTGACTTTTACCTAATATTTGTTAGGCAAATAGGCAAATGGGGGGTGTTAGGAAAATTTTTTTGGTGCCCATAAACAAAGGTGGGTGGGATGGGGTACATTGTCAGAAAATTCTGTGCAGTGGTAAGGCCCTGTAGGTGTCTTCAACTTAGATTTCACTTGGTAACTGGAGAATAGCTGAAGAGAATAGTATGCTGTGGGCAGTATTATCTGCCACACTTAGTGGTAGATCCGTGTTTCTCCAAGATGTATGTTTAGGGTGTCACCTCTTTGTACCACATAAATAGGAGATCTTCCATAAGAAAAGTAGGAGGAAAAATAGTAATTCCATTTCTTTTATTCTGTAGGAATTCTTTCTGTTTCATGTTGATTTAACTAACCACACTTGGTTGGGTTTGCTATTTAATAACCTAGTTTGAAATGATGGAATGAGAATATTAAAGGAAAAAATATAAATTTAGTAGTATCATATTCTAGTTTAGACTAGAAATCCTAGTTCATATTGAATTTAAGTATATAAAGTATCTTTATTTCTGTTAAGTTATAGTTTAAATTTAGAATTCAGGGAAAGTATGGCTTTTCATGTATAGGAGGTAACTAAATGTTACAATTATATAACATCTTTTTATTGCCTCTTCTGTTCAAGTCAAAAGGCTTTGATTATACCCTGTTTAGATTATTCAGCTTGCCCAGGCTTGATGAAAGCAATTAAGTGGTGTCTAGATATGACATTTGAAGACATATCTGATTTCTTCACTATTAGAGGATTTAAGAGAAATGTTTGAGGACTTTAGTGTATGTCAGAGTTTAACATTATTGAGGAGGTTTTGGCATTTGAGGGGTGGGGGATGATTTTTGTTTTCCATTCCGGAAGGCATCAAAGTTTTGGTTTAGTGTTGAGGACAGAGTGAGTTGGAGGAAAAGCAGATACAAAACAGCAACTTTTCGAAACTATGCATCAATAACAGTGAATTTTTTTTT
>NW_007726980.1:480499-483070 GCF_000696425.1 Galeopterus variegatus | reverse complement strand
AAGGATAAAAACATTAAGGAAACTATAGGACCATATCAATGAGAAACTCAGGGGCCACGGAGTTGAGTGTGTCACATCTGCCTTTTTTGTTTGCTTGTCCCTCTTTTGAGCTGGGAGAAGGGAGATGGTTTATTGACTACCCAATGTTTTTGTTTTACTTTTTAAATGTAAATGTTATGAGAGAATTAATAGAGGGGACTGTCAGAGAATCAGAAACCACCTCTATATAACATATATATATATAATATCTATATCTGAAGGTTGTTAAACCTGCTTACAGGTTATCAGGCAGGAAGAGTTTTGGAGATGGTCTGCAAATTTCAAGTTGCTATGCATTGCTAAAAAGCATAACACATTCTAAAATGTAGGAATTTAGTGGTAAACCTTTAAACCATGGGTAGATGCTTTGGTGTATTTGCCCCAAATGTAGCAAAAGCCATGTTTCCCTTTGTAGTCAAGGAATCTGTCTTCTCAAATAAGGCCTTGTAATTCCAGTTTTTCTGGCAGTAAACTCCCAGTAAAAATTTATAATCCAAATAATTAAGAACCATTTCTGCCTTGTTTCATACTTTACTCTTTCCAAGAATGCTCAGTCACAAAATGAAATCTTAAATTAGGAAATTGTCAAAAACAGAAAAGGCTTCAGAGAGAGTTAAAAAATGTTTAAAAGGGTTTGGTTTATCATCTGACAACAGTAATTTAATTCAAATTTTGTTGTTTTTTCTTCCGTCAAGCAAATCTATCTCCCAGTGGTATGAAATCCTATCTGTTTATCCATACCTGTGGTCTCTGTCGATAACTGGCAGAGTAAGCATTATTAATGGCAGACTTGAAGGATAAGTTAAATGACTTGCCTGGATCTTACGGAAATCAGTGGGCCCTAGGAAGGTTCTACACCCAGTCTAATTTTCCCTCTGCTATTACTAGCTCCAAAAAAGAAGTAAAGTATATTTGATTTTTAGGTGTAATATACCCTCTAGAGGGAGACCAAGATGAGTGTCTGCTTGTACCCTTTATTTAGCCTTATGTACAACTCTCCCAGCCTCCCCATTCTTCAAAGTGGAACAATGAAAGTACCTAATTCCTAGGGTGGTTTCGAGGAATAAATAAAATAATGCTTATAAAATACTTAGCACTGTGTTCAGAACATAGTGAATACTCAGTACTTGGTGTAAAAGAAAAAAGACATCCCTGCACACATGAGGGTCTGTGCTGTCCATCTTTTTTCATCATTTGGGCACTTCTGTCTCTACAAGTCCCCATGGAACATGTGTGGTGTTAAGATGGCAAGTGTCTTGCAGGCAGTGTGGCAGCATCTAGAAGCTGACACTTTCTCTAAAACAGAATTGACTGGTTCCAAATTGCCCAAAGGAGTATATACATAAAAGAATAAAATTGACAAAAAGGATGTTCTCTTAACATGCTTTTCGTATATTTTTTCAAACAGTGCCTTTGAAGATGAGACCATGAAGCTTCGGCAGCTGAAGCTGGATTATCAGGTGAGCAGAGAGCCTCCTTTGAAATAGGCAGACAGCTGTGCTGACCATGATCACTGGTGGTCTTGGCTCTGAAGTCTTGGTAGGGTTGTGGAAAGAAGACTGAAAAGAAAAAGCCTCTGATAGTTACTCATTAAGCAGTGTGTGGAGTTAGTAGTTGTTGAACCAAGGCTCTGGGCTATGGCAAGACCAAAGTGCTTTGAGGATATCAGTAATAAACGTGGCCCTGTATTTATAATCACTGAAAATTCCTTGGTACCTTTCATAAGAATTAGAAGAATGTTAACATTGTATTCCTGCGTAGCAATTAGGTTTTGCTACCTTAAATGCCTCTGTACTCTGGAATGTCATGAAACTGCAAGATTGTTTCTAAAATGCAGATCTGAACTTGCTGCTGTGCACCTTAAAAGCCTCTATTGCCTGCAGAAGAATTTTCTTCACAGATCTGCTCCCAGTTTTTAGTTACACATCCTTTTTTTTTTTTTTTTTTTTTTTTTTTTTTTGGCAATAGTTTTATTTATGTTTGTTTCCTCCATTAGACTAAACTCCATGAGACTAGGAACCAGGTATTTTTGTTTGTTTATTTTGTTTTTTGTGGCTGGCCAGTATAGGGATCCAAACTCTTGACCTTGGTGTTTTAACAGGTATGTTTTTGATGACCAGTATATCGAAAGTTTCTAGCATAGGGCTGGGCATATAATAATCCTTCCTTAAATATTTGAAAGAAGGAAGGAATAAATGAACATGATCATCATGATTAGGCAGCTTAGAATCTGTACCCAACAGATTGCTTTTTTCATATTTATTTTTTCATATGAATGTTTTTTAATTCAGGAAGTTTTATAATTCTAGTCTGCCTAGATAGGATTAATAGATTCCATAGGTAACTAAAAATATCTTCAAAGTTTTATCTTCCTTATGTTGCTGGTGGAATTAATAATGAGACTTCTAGCCTAATGAGTTACTTTAAAGGTGGACTCATTTAAAACTAGGAAAGAAACTAATTTACTGTCATCACGAGGAAAATTCTGACACACTCACACGCACACATATATCCATACACACACACACACAC
>NW_007726980.1:464645-479596 GCF_000696425.1 Galeopterus variegatus | reverse complement strand
CCTCCAGAAATAGTCGATGAATGTAAATGAATATAAAGACATAAAATTTTATAGGAATTTTTAAAAATTCAAAGAAATCTTTTTGGGGCTAGTCAGACGGCAATGGGTTATCAGAACTTATTAATGGTATACAACCTCCCCCTGCCAGATTTGACTGGCTTTAAAAAAAATCTCTTTGGACCTGATATATAGTTTTGGTGTTAAATAGTATGTGAGAATACTGTTAAAGTTCTGACATGCTACCATGTGCATAAGAAGGGGATTGCTCAGCATGGGTGAGTAACCCCTTACACAGATGTAAGCCGAGCATTCAAATGGTGGTCACAAGTCGTACAGCACCACATAACGAATAAAACATCAGGCTGGGATGCCCAGGCTTTGGTTCCAGTTCAAGTACTGCCATTAATTAGCTGTGTGATTTTAGGTAAGGTCCTTAAGCTTGATGGGCCTCAGTTATTGCATCTGTAGAGTAAGGTTGGACTCGATAAAATAATGGAATGCTAGGAAGGATCTTAGGGTATGGAAGTTAGAGAGAACTGAGTTGGAGGTATACTGAGAAAGGCTGGGTAGTCCCGCCTCACAGGCTGGCAGTATCTTGGTGGGAACCTCACGGTCCAGAGCATGCCGGCCTGACTTACCCAGTGCATGCCGGGCAATGACAGTGGCACATGGTGCCAGTGTTCATCAGTGGAGGGGAGAGAGGCTGGGGAAACCCTGCCCCAGGTGTACATTAGATTAGACTTAGGAAACCTGTCGTGAGAATGTCCCTTTGGTTAAGAGTCACTGGTCATGAGTTTTGTAGAATGAGGAGTAGTTTGTAGGAGGAACCAAAGCTCATCAGTCTAATGAGGAATGGGTTATACTAGCCTATCTCATAAATGAGGAATCTAAATCAGGGAATTAATGTCTAGTGAGCTGTGTACCCGAATCATCTGTTCATCACATTCCCACTAGAAAAGCCTGGGAAGTTTGCAATTAGAAAGTGGCCTGGTAGGTTTGAAATCAGCAAGTAGAGTTGGTAAAATGATCTTTACAGTGAATAACAATGTGTGATGGTATTGTACTGGCCAACTGTACTGGCCCTGCCTTGGACAGTACTAGAGACACAGGGTAAAGCTTGCTTTTTGGTTCCTCCTTCCCTTATTTCCCTATGGTCCGTTTCCCTTCTCTTACCTTATCCTTTCATCATCCAGGATACAGTATTATTGATTAGATAACAGTTTGTTTCATGTTTTCCTGGCATTTTAATCCTAGAATTTAATGTTTAAATTTATATTTTCAGGTAATTAACTCATGGCTATTTTTGTTCTGTGTAGATTTTTAAATAGCTTTATTGAGATATAATTCATTTACCTTACATATACACTCTGGCAAAGTATACAAATGATTTTTATATTTCATATAAATGGAATCATTCAGTATGTGGTCTTTTGTGTTTGGCTTCTTTGACTTAGTGTAAAGTTCATCTACATTTGTAGGATGTATCAGTACAGTCATGCATCACTTAACAACGGGGATATCTTCTGAAAAAAGCATTGTTAGGTGATTTTGTCGTTGTGTGAAAGTGTATTATGAAGGGGAGCGGCAGTGAGTTTTCCTCTTGTCCACACTGGCCACTAGTTGCATGAACAAGGGCCCTCTCATTGTGTTACTAAGTCTCTGTGCCTCGCTTTCCTCATCTGTTGAGTGGGGATTAGAATAGTACCACCCCGGGCCAGCCCGGTGGCGCACTGGAGAGTGCGCCGCTTGGGAGTGTGGTNAGTTACTCATTAAGCAGTGTGTGGAGTTAGTAGTTGTTGAACCAAGGCTCTGGGCTATGGCAAGACCAAAGTGCTTTGAGGATATCAGTAATAAACGTGGCCCTGTATTTATAATCACTGAAAATTCCTTGGTACCTTTCATAAGAATTAGAAGAATGTTAACATTGTATTCCTGCGTAGCAATTAGGTTCTGCTACCTTAAATGCCTCTGTACTCTGGAATGTCATGAAACTGCAAGATTGTTTTCTCATTCTAAAATGCAGATCTGAACTTGCTGCTGTGCGCCTTAAAAGCCTCTATTGCCTGCAGAAGAATTTTCTTCACAGATCTGCTCCCAGTATTTAGTTACACATCTTTTTTTTTGGGGGGGGGGGCAATACTTTTATTTATGTTTGTTTCCTCCATTAGACTAAACTCCATGAGACTAGGAACCAGGTATTTTTGTTTGTTTGTTTTGTTTTTTGTGGCTGGCCAGTATAGGGATCCAAACTCTTGACCTTGGTGTTTTAACACGTATGTTTTTGATGACCAGTATATCGAAAGTTTCTAGCATAGGGCTGGGCATATAACAATCCTTCCTTAAATATTTGAAAGAAGGAAGGAATAAATGAACATGATCATCATGATTAGGCAGCTTAGAATCTGTACCCAACAGATTGCTTTTTTCATATTTATTTTTTCATATGAATGTTTTTTAATTCAGGAAGTTTTATGATTCTAGTCTACCTAGATAGGATTATTCATAATCAAGATGTCTAGATTCCATAGGTAACTAAAAATATCTTCAAAGTTTTATCTTATGTTGCTGGTGGAATTAATAATGAGACTTCTAGCCTAATGAGTTACTTTAAAGGTGGACTCATTTAAAACTAGGAAAGAAACTAATTTACTGTCATCACGAGGAAAATTCTGACACACTCACACGCACACATATATCCATACACACACACACACACACTCACACACATTATTTTCCCCACCAAAGATCGGAGTAATTGTGATGAGCCCTTCATTTTCTGCATTCCATTGCATAGCAAACTGCAATTAGGGAGAAGTGACTGTAAAAATTTAGGTCTTTGCTTTATTTTTATTTGTAGGCATCCTAGTGTTGTAAGGCCAAATAGTAAAATCTATGGTTCATCTATCAAGTAATGTTATAAGACATAAGTTTTTGAATTTTGTATATATATATTTTCTGGATTTTTTTTAAGGTGGCCTGAATATTTTATAATTTTTATTCTTTTCTGTGAGAATGCTACATATGGTATAAATGGTATAAATCTTGGCACTTTTGTAAGCCTTTTATAGCATTTTTTTAAATTATGTTTTTATGTAGGTAATAAAAGCATGTGAGAATTCAAATAATACAAAAAAGATGTTTGATGAAAAGTCCATCTACTTGGCTTAGTTCTTCATCAGAGGCTGTCAGTGACTTCTAAAGTATCCTCCAGAAATAGTCGATGAATGTAAATGAATATAAAGACATAAAATTTTATAGGAATTTTGAAAAATTCAAAGAAATCTTTTTGGGGCTAGTCAGACGGCAATGGGTTATCAGAACTTATTAATGGTATACAACCTCCACCTGCCAGATTTGACTGGCTTTAAAAAAAATCTCTTTGGACCTGATATATAGTTTTGGTGTTAAATAGTATGTGAGAATACTGTTAAAGTTCTGACATGCTACCATGTGCATAAGAAGGGGATTGCTCAGCATGGGTGAGTAACCCCTTACACAGATGTAAGCCGAACATTCAAATGGTGGTCACAAGTCGTACAGCACCACATAACGAATAAAACATCAGGCTGGGATGCCCAGGCTTTGGTTCCAGTTCAAGTACTGCCATTAATTAGCTGTGTGATTTTAGGTAAGGTCCTTAAGCTTGATGGGCTTCAGTTATTGCATCTGAATGTTAACATTGTATTCCTATCCAGGATACAGTATTATTGATTAGATAACAGTTTGTTTCATGTTTTCCTGGCATTTTAATCCTAGAATTTAATGTTTAAATTTATATTTTCAGGTAATTAACTCATGGCTATTTTTGTTCTGTGTAGATTTTTAAATAGCTTTATTGAGATATAATTCATTTACCTTACATATACACTCTGGCAAAGTATACAAATGATTTTTATATTTCATATAAATGGAATCATTCAATATGTGGTCTTTTGTGTTTGGCTTCTTTGACTTAGTGTAAAGTTCATCTACATTTGTAGGATGTATCAGTACAGTCATGCGTCACTTAACAACGGGGATATCTTCTGAAAAAAGCGTTGTTAGGTGATTTTGTCGTTGTGTGAAAGTGTATTATGAAGGGGAGCAGCAGTGAGTTTTCCTCTTGTCCACACTGGCCACTAGTTGCATGAACGAGGGCCCTCTCATTGTGTTACTAAGTCTCTGTGCCTCGCTTTCCTCATCTGTTGAGTGGGGATTAGAATAGTACCACCCCGGGCCAGCCCGGTGGCGCACTGGAGAGTGCGCCGCTTGGGAGTGTGGTGGCGCTCCCGCCAAGCGTTCGGATCCCATGTGGAGACCGGTTCCCGCTCACTGGCTGAGCGCGGTGCGGGCGCAACACTGAGGGTTGCGATCCCGTTACCGGTCAGTAAAAAAGACAAAAAAAAAAAGAAAAAAAAAATCAAGTCTCAATAAATTTTTAAAAACTGAAATTATTTCAAGTATCAGGCGAAACACCGAGGGTTGCGATCCCGTTACTGGTCAGTAAAAAAAAAAGACAAAAAGGAAAAAACAAAAAAAAAAGAATAGTACCACCCCCACAAAGTCACGAGAATGAAATTACAGGCAGGGATTGTACCTGTCACTCAGTGAGTGTTAGCTAGCTGTTATTAACTGTTACTTTGCTATGGGGATGGGTTTATTTAAAAATGCAAGAATTCTAAAGTAGACAACAGTCCTTTCACTTGGAGTCAGACCTAATGCTTGGCTTTCTATCTGAAAGGTCTGAGCTACCTTTGGGAGGGTCACCCGGTGGGTAAGCTAGCACTCCTCCTCAATGTATTCTTCAGTAGGTTTGTTTACACCAGCGTCACCGCAAATACTTGAGCAATGCACTGTGCTACAGGATTAAGACAGCTGCGATGTTACCAGGTGATGGGAATTTTTCAGCTCCTTTATAATCTTATGGGACTGCTGTTGCGTATGTGGTCTGCCATCGACTGAAACGTCGTTATGCAGCACATGACTGTGCTTATTTTTTATTTTTATTTTTTTGTCCAATACATTCCATTGTGTGGATAGGCCACATTTTGTCTGTTCATCAGTTGATGGACATTTGGGTTGTTGCCACTTTTTGGCCATTATGAATAATACTGCTCTGACTATCTGTATACAAGTTTTTGTGTGAACGTGTTCTCATTTCTTTTGGATTTATACCTAGAAGTGGCTTCCTGGGTCATATGGTAACTGTGTTTAACATTTTAAGGAACTCCCAGATCATTTTCCAAAAGGCTGAACCATATCACATTCCCACCAGCAATGTGTGAGGTTCCAGTTTTTCCACGTCTTTGTGCACACTTGTTATTATCACCATTTTAATGGGTGAGAAGTGGTATCTCATCGTAGTTTTGACTTGCATTCCCCTCATAATAATGATGAGGATTTTTTTTATGTACTTAGTGGGCGTCTGTATATCCTCTTTTGAGAATGTCTTTTCCAAATTCTTTGCCCTTTTAAAAATTGAGTTATTTGTCTTTTTGTTGAGTTGTGAGAGTTTTTATGTGTTCTGGAACCAGGTTCCTTATGAGTAATACAATCTGTAGATATTTTCTCCCATTCTGTGGGTTATCTTTCTATATTCTTGATGGTATCATTTCAGCATAAAAGTTTTAATCTAACTATTTTTTTCTTTGGTCATTTGCACTTTTGGTGTCATATCTAAGACACCATTGCCCAACCCAAGATTACAGACTTGCTCTTTTGTTTTCTTCTAAGACTTTTATAATTTTAGCTTTTATATTTTCCATTTTGAGTTAATTTTTTTGTATGGTGTGAGATAAGGATTTTATTTCATTGTTTTGCATGTGAATATTCAGTTTTCCTGACACCATTTATTGAAGTACTTTCCCATTGAGTATATTTTGCTTTTATTTTTACTAGTTTCATTAGGATGCTCTTATTTTGAGGGTATGTGGGCACCTGAGCTGGCGACAGAATGTAAAGATTTTCTGACTCTTGCTGTGATATTACTCAGACATGGATGCATATTAGAGGTAGAGAACATTTATGCCATCTGAAAAACGGATTAAAATACCACACAGTCCCATTGGGTTGGGCTGCCATGTGTTTGTACATACCTTTCTAAGAGAGGTTATCAGAATTGATATTTTAAGAAGTCAAATTTAAAACTTCCAGTTTTTTTTCATATGATCTCACTTTGTGTGTAGCCAAGTTAGTTATTTTTAACCAAACCGACAGATCCCAAGACCATTCTGATCTTGCTGGTTGTACTCTGTGGTCAGTCAGCCTGTTCCAGGAGTCATACTGTAACTTCAGCTCATCACCTCTAGGGTGACTCCTCCTCTTGGAAAATTGAGAGTCAGTTAAATGAAGCTATCATTAATTTGAGGCTTGCTTGAGCTTTATTATTTTGTTGGATAAAGTCCTTTGATAGAAATTTCCCCTTATCTAACCTCCTTTATTTCCTTGTTATTTTGACATCACCATTCAGTATTTTGCCTCCAGCCAATAGTCAGATATAACATCAGATTTTAGAGAAGATGGATTCTGTGAGTTATAGTTCAATTCTCAAGGGAATCGGGAAATTTAAAGGTGATTCAATTTAAGTTTGTGACACTTGAAGTCCTGAAGGCAACACATTTAAATTGCATTTAGGGCACCAGTCAGCTTTGGCTCCCTGACTCCCCTGGCCGTCCCCTGTCTCGGTGAGGAGTCTGTTTCTGTAGCCTCATTTACTGCACTCTTAGCACACTGTTATGTTCACACTCAGTCTGCACTTCTCTACTCCACACCTGCACTGTGGGAGACTGCTGAGGATGTAAATGAGTGACAATTTTCACCAAGGTGGCGGTTTGCCCGTATGTAGATGTTTTGTGACTTTTTTTCTTCCTCGCAAGCTTGGACAGTACTAGGATGTATTCAGTGCAGTGATGTAGTAGTAGCTGTGGCCCTGAAGTTTATAGTTTGGTCCAGTTGTTTTTCTTCTTCTGTTGTTGATCTAAATGAGTTTGATGAGGGTTGAAGTTGATAGAGAAAGGCTTCACCAGGTACCTTGGTAGGATCACTGTGGTCAGGAGTCTAGTCTGCCCTTTACAGGTCTGAGAATTGGTTTTGTCAGTGAACCTAGACATAACCAGGTCCTTTGGCACAAACTCACACTAGTTAAACTTATAACAGTAAGTTACAAAACCAGAACACCAATTTATTGATTTACAGTGGAAGCTCTACTCTTTCAGTGTGTGTTCATCTCTACTGTTCATTATATTCTTTTCCTGGGAATGTGATACCTAAGTTAAACTGAAAATTAGAAGGGGTTTGGTGAGCAAGGAATCAGGGGAAATGAAATAGATAGTCCCAAGGTTTATTTCATCAAAGCCATTGAAGAAGCTGCATATAGTTTCCTATCCTCAAAGAGAATAAGCTCTCCCAGTGAATAGAATACTCTTTCTACAAAATTCAGTATTTCTCTTTCTTGGATAGACTGGATAAACCCTGCCATATTTCAACTCTTTGGCCTCTCTTTTCTTTTTTTTTTTCCTTTTTGTCTTTTTTTTCGTGACCGGCAATGGATTGCAACCCTCAGTGTTGCGCCGGTACTGGACCGGGACCGGCAACAGGATCGCAACCCTCGGTGCTGCGCCCGCCCCTCGCTCAGCCAGTGAGCAGCCGGTCTGTATGTGGGATCCAACCCTCGGGGGGAGCGCCGCCACGCTTCCCAAGCGGCGCACTGTAGCAGTGCGCCACCAGGCCGGCCCTGGCCTCTCTTTTCTAGACCACAAGCAGAATACTTGTTTTCTATAGAACATTTGTTCTTCACCCGTGTTAATAAAATGGATTAGGTTATAGCTTGTGTTTTCACTTCGTCAGTCATTTCATAGTTATGAGACTATATAAGACTAAATAGCTATGACTACATAGATAAGATGTGGCAGTTTCTTATATTTTCTTCGGGCAAGTTACTTCTTATCCCTTATACAAGACTAGAAGAATCTTAACAGCAAGTTCATGGGGAGAAACTCATAGCCTCCTACGTATTTAGTGTTCCTGGTACGTTAAGGTCCTTCTATTCATGGTAATTCATGAAATCTCAAAACAATCTCAGAAACATCAATTATTCCTTGCTCTAACTGTTCATTCTTCATGGTATAGTTCATGTTGGAACGTTATCTTAATTCCTCAGTCTTTTTCCCCTCTGCACAAGGTTGAGTAAAGAATAGCTCTATTTCTCCTGTCTTTTGAATTTATCTGCGTGCTTTCATCAGCCCAGTTTAAGAACACACTTCCTTTCCTGTTGATAGTCTCACCACCCCTTGGAGTGACTCTTCTTCACAGAGGCACTTTTCTAAAGCAGTATCAATGAAAAACAGTATATAGATGGCTTTTTGCCTAAGAAACAATAGTAAGTAGGTTATAATACCTTTGCTTTTTAATCATAGCATTATTTTTTATCTTGGGGCTTGGCATATTTCCTATTGAGATATCCTAGATCCATAATAATTTCTATGTATTATAAGCTTTTATTTGCCAAAGTTTAAAAACAGTGTATGTGCTGGTACCTTCCTTTCCATCTTGTCGGATTTTTTCTCACAGACTCTCGTGCTTTTTTCCTGACTTTTCTTGTTGCCATATTCTTTTTTTTAATTGAAACATAATTGATTATACTTATTTGTGGGGTGCAGATGAATATTAATACCTGTGTACAATATGTGATGATCAAATCAGGTTAATTAGTATATTCATTATTACAAAATGTAACCATTCTTTGTGACCCTTAGCCATTTTCTCACTAACTGCCTCCCCTACCCCAGTAACCACAGTTCTGTTCTCTCCTTTTGAAAGTTCAACATGTTATTGTATTTGTTTCTTTCTTCTTTCTTTCTTTCCTTCCTTCCTTCTTGCTTTCTTCTTTTTATTTTTCTCTTTCTTTCTTTCTTATTTATTTAGCTCCCACTTATGAGTGAGGACACATGGTATTTCTCTTCGTGCCTCACTTCTTTCACTTAACATATTTTTCTCCAGGCTCATCCACGTTGCTGCGAATGGCAGAATTTCACCCTCTTTTGTGGCTGAGTAGTATCCCATTGTGTATATATACATTTTCATTATCCAGTCGTTGTTGATGGACATTTAAGTTGGTTCCTTATTTTGGCTGTTGTGATTAGAGCTGCGATCAACATGGGAGTGCAAGTATCCCTTTAACATGACAATTTCTATTCCATTGGCTGTATATGTAGCAGTGGGGTTTTTGGATCACATGGCATTTCTATCTGAAGTTGTTTGAGAAACCTCCATACTGTTTTCCGTAATGGCTGCACTAATTTACAGTCCCACCAACAGTGTAGAAGGGCTCCCTTTTCTCCGCATCCTTGCCAGCATTTGTTATTCTCTGTCTTTTTGATAATAGTCTAACTGGGGTGAGATGACATCTCAATGTGTTTTTTTTTTTTCCTAAGTTTATTAACGTTATTATTTTTTTACATTCTAAGATGTTGTTATGGAACAGTTGGGGGGTGGGGGAGGGGGAATCGGGGGGCATGTTTGGGGCCCATGGCACCCCCCTCATTCTTGCAGGGGAGACCAGGAGGCTTCCACCAGTGGCTTGGTCATTGCTGGGCTGGATGCAGATGTCAGGGGTGTGTGGCTGAAGCCCTTGGCCTCCCCCACCACCCCAGCTTGGGAGACCAGGGGGCTTCCAGTGGTCGCTTGATGGTCATTGCTGAGCTGGTTTATGGGCGTCAGGCAGGCATGGCCAAGGCCTTCGGCTCCTCACTGCCCCAGCACAGGAGCCCGGGGTGCTTCCTGTGGCAGCCTGGTCGTTGTAGCTGAGCTGGTTGCAGATGTCAGGGGGCATGGCTGAGGCCCACAGCCCTCCCCTCTACCTGGCTTGCGAGCCCAGGGGGCTTCCTGTCCTAGCTGTTATAGGTGTTCTTTGGTTATGTAAGACCTTTACTAGTTAATATCAAACTTTGTCTCTGGTCTGTGGTTATTTTGTTTTTTCTTCCAGTTCTGTGTTGGATTATTCACTGTTCCCACCACTTAAACTCTGCACTGGAACTAATTTGTTGTCCTTTGGTTACTTCCAAAATGGGGGACCTTCCTGTGGGAGGGACCAACACTAGAGCCCTGTAGTTGAGCTAAATTGCTGCTTTGCTGCTGATTCTCTGGGAAAGGCTTTTGGTGCAGCTCAGGTTTTAATTGTTGACCTTGTAAGCACTTCTGGTTCTTGTGAGGTACGGTACACCTGGGTTGTGTGGAAACTCTGGTCTGGGCCTGAGTCTTTTCAGCAAACTGCACCCCTTACAGTTCTATATTCCTGTCCAGTCTCCACTGAGTGTTCCTGCACTGACTGGGGGGCAGATTAGCTGTCTATGCTGTGCCCCAGTGTTCCCTTGATAGGCCCATCTCCCCCACCACCCATACTCCAAACACTTCCCGTGGGCCATGCGCTGGACCCTTGTGTGACTCACCAGGCTCTGAGTGTCTCCTTTTCTCAGTTGTCCATGGCCCCTCACTCCTGTGTGGGTCCACGGGAACCCTGTTAGTGGTCTTGCTGGCCTGAGGGCCACCAAGGCCCTCTTCTCTCCTGCCACCTCCAAGCAACTTCATATGAAGGGCGCAGCTAGGATTTGAAATGGTGGGAGCAAACCTTTCTTTCTCTCACCATGGCTTCTCCTGACTTCCTAACTCCATAGGTTAGGAAGTCTCCTCCTCGTCCCCTGAGCTATAGCAGCCCCAACTTGGCTGTTGTTGCTTCTTAATAGTTGTAAATTGGTTGATTTGTGGGAGAGAGTGATACTGGGGACTGTCTATTCCGCCATCCTTACTGGAAGCCTATCAATGTGGTTTTGATTTGCATTTCCCTGATGCTTAGTGATATTGAGTATTCATGTACCTGTTGACCATTTGTATGTCTTCCTTTGAGAAATGTCTATTCAGTTCCTTTACCCGTTTTTTAATTGGATTATTTTTTATTGTTAAGTTGTTTGAATTCCTTGTATATTCAGGATATTAATCCCTTATTGGATGTATACTTTGCAAATATTTTCTCCCATTCTGTAGGTTTTCTTTTCACTCTGTTGTTTCCTTTGCTGTGCAGAAGCTTTTTATTTTTATATAACCCAACTTTTTGGTTTTTTCTTTTGTTTCCTGTGCTTTTAAGGTCTTGTTTACATCCTGAAGTGTTTCCCCTATGTTTCCTTCTAGGAGTTTTATAGTTTCAGGTCTGAAATTTAAGTTTTTAGTGATATTTTGAGTTGATTTTGGTATATGGCTAGAGGTGCAGGTCGAGTTTAATTCTTTCATTTCATTTATTTCATTTCAATAAATGGTGCTGGGAAAACACATGGATATCCAGTTTTCCCAGCACCATTTATTGAAGAAGCTATCCTTTTTCCCCAATATATGTTCTTTGTGCCTTTGTCACAGACCAGTTGGCTATAAGTACATAGGTTAATTTCCACGTTCTAGTCCATTGGTCTTTGTCTGTTTTTATGCCAGTACCATGCTGTTTTGGCTTTGTAGTATAATTTGAAGTCACATAGTGTAATGCCTCCATCTTTATTTTTTTAAATCAGGATTGTTTTGGCTATTCATTTTTTTGGTAGCTATTGTAAATGGGCTTGCTTTCTTGATTTCTTTTTTCTGCTAGTTCATTGGTGGAGTATTAAAAACACCACTGATTTTTGTATATTGATTTTGCATCCCATATCTTTGCTGAATTTATCAGCTCTTAGAGGTTTTTTTATATATAGGATCATGTCATCTGCAGACAGGGACAGTTTGACTTCATCTTTTCCAATTTGGATGCCCTTTATTTCTTTCTCTTTCCTGATTGCTCTGGCTAGTACTTCCAATATGTGTTAAATAGGAGAGGTGAGAGTAGCCATCCTTGTCTTGTTCCTGTTCTTTTTTTTCTTTTTTTTCTTTTTTTGGTCTTTTTCTCGTGACCGGTAAGGGGATCACAACCCTTGGTGTGGTGTTGCCTGCACCGCACTCAGCCAGTGAGCGCACCGGCCATTCCTATATGGGATCCGAACCTGTGGCGGGAGCGTCGCTGCGCTCCCAGCGCCGCACTCTCCCGAGTGCGCCACTGGGTCGGCCCTTCTTCCTGTTCTTAAAGGAGATTTCAGCTTTTCCCCATTCAGGATGTTATTGGTGGTGGGTTTGTCATATATGGCTTTTATTGTTTTGAGGTACTTTCCTTCTGCACCCAATTTGTTGAGAGTCTTATCATGAAGGGATGTTGAGTTTGTCAAATGCTTTTTCTGCATCTATTGAGCTAATCATATGTTTTTTCTCCTTGATTTTGTTGATGTGGTGTATCACATTTATTGTCTCGTGTATGTTAAACATCTTTGCATCCTTGTGCTAAATCCGCACTATCATGATATATAATCTTTTTGATGTGTTATTGTATTCTGTTTGCTTATATTTTATTGAGGATTTTTGTGTCTATGTTCATCAAGGATATTAGCCTGCAGTTTTCTTTTTGTTGTTGTTGCATCTTTGTATGATTTTGGTATCAGGTGATGCTGGCCTCATAGAATGAGTTTGGGAGAATGGCCTCTCTTTCAATTTTCTTGGAATAGTTTGAAAAAAATAGGCATTAATTCCACCTTTAAAATTTGGTAGAATTCAGCAGTGAAGCCATCTGGTCCTGGGCTTTTCTTTGTTGGGAGACTGCTGATTACTGCTTCAGTCTTGTGGTGGCTCGTTATTGATCTGTTCAGATTTTCTATTTCTTTGTTCAGTCTTGGTAGTTTGCATGTTTCCAGAAATTTATCCATTTCCTCCAGGTTTTCAAATTTGTTGGCATGTAGTTGTTCGTAGTGCTCTCTGATGATTCTTTGTATTTCTGTGGTATCAGTTGTAATGTCTCCTTTTTCATTTCTGATTTTTGCTATTTGGGTGTTCTCTCTTCTTTTTTTAGTTAGTCTGGCTAATGGTTTGTCTATTTTGTTTATCTTCTCAAAAATAAACATTTTGTTTTGTTGAACTATTTCTATCTTTTTTTGGTCTTTATCTCATTTAGTTCTGCTCTGATCTTAATTATTCTTTCTGTCTACTAATTTTGAGATTGGATTGTTCTTGTTTTTCTAGTTCTTGGAGGTGTAACATTAGGTTGTTTATTTGAAGTCATTTCAGTTTTTTGATGTAAGCATTTATTGCAGTAAACTTTCCTCTTATTACTGCTTTTGCAGTTTCCCACAGGTTTTGGTAAGATGTATCTTAACTTTCATTAGTTTCGAGAGATATTTTTATTCCTGTTTAATTTCTTCTTTGACCCATAGGTCATTCAGGAGCATGTTGTTTATTTTCCGTATATTTGTATAGTTTCTAAAGTTTCACTTGTCATTGATTTCTAGTTGTAATCCATCATGGTCTGACAAGATACTTGAAATTATTTCTGTTTTTTAAAATTTGTTGAGACTTGATTTGTGATTTAACATGGTCTATCCTGGGTAATGTTCCATGTACTAATGAGAAAAATCTCTATTTTATAATTGTTGGATGAAATGTTTTGTAGATGTCTGTCAAATCCAGTTGGTCTAAAGTGTAGGTTAAATCCTGTGTTTCTCTA
This sequence comes from Galeopterus variegatus, assembly GCF_000696425.1. Lineage (NCBI taxonomy): Eukaryota > Metazoa > Chordata > Mammalia > Dermoptera > Cynocephalidae > Galeopterus > Galeopterus variegatus. The sequence goes on along the minus strand of NW_007726980.1, from coordinate 466,059 downwards.
TTGATTCGTTGCCTGGATCTATCTATCAATTGTTGAGAGAGGGCTGTTGAGGTCACCAACTATTTATTGTATTGGGGTCTATCTCTCTCTTTAGGTCTAATAGTGTTTGCTTTATATATCTGGTTGCTCATGTTGAGTGTGTATACATTTATGATTGTTAAGTCCTCTTGATGGACAGATCCCTTTAGCATTATACAATGACTTTCTTTGTCTCTTTTTATGGTTTTTGGTTTAAAGTCTATTTTATCTGATATAAGAATAGCTACTCCTATTAATTTTTGCTTTGCATTTGTGTGATATATATTTTTCTCTCCCTTCACTACTAGTCTGTGTGAGTCTTTGTAGGTGAGGTGAATTTCTTGTAGGAAGCATATAGTTGAGTATAGTTTTTTAATCCATTCCACCAGTCTAAGTCTTTTGAGTGCGGAATTCAATCCATTTACATTTAGGTTGCTTTTGAAAGGTATTGTCTTACTCCTGATGTTTTGATTTTTGTATGGTTGTTTTAAATATCTTTTGTGTTTCTTTGCTGTTTATTGTTTTTTTGCACCATATTCTTTATTTTACTTTTACCCGTAGAGTTGATTGCTTTGTATTGAGAATGTTCCAAGTGCTATTTTATTTCATTTTCACCCTTAGCCCAAATTTGTTTGATTTCTAGTTATGTTAGATGGGCAAGAAAGCCAAACGTATTGATCTTTGGCTGATTAAAACATGAAAATAGGGAACACATTCTGTTTCATGGAATGATGTGTTGTGTCATTCTAGACTCACAATAGAGCCAATTGAGATCTTTAAATAAACATAAATAAAACACAAAAATAATTTTGTGGTTTGAGGATAATAATTTCTTTTCTTTCAGTTACAAAAGTAAGAAAATTTGGAAAATGTAGAAAAAAGGAAATAATAATCCATAGTCTGCTACCCAAAGAAATCACATTGCTGTGTTCCCCCATCTTTTCCCCTATGTTTATGTGTTGATGGTTTGAAGTTGTAATCATGCTTTGATGATGATAATATAATTACCATATATATTTTCAATAAACTTGAGTCATAGCCTTTTTTTAAAAATTTTATTTTGTCAATATACAATGTGGTTGATTATTGTGGCGCATTACCAAAAACTCCCTCCCTCCTCCCTCTCCCCCTCACTCCCAACAATGTCCTTTCTGTTTGCTTGTCCTATCAATTTCAAGGAATTGCAATTGTTATGTCTTCTCCCCCGCTCCAGTTATTTTTTGTGTATTTATTTATTTATTTTGAGCTCCCACAAATAAGTGAGAACATGTGATATTTCTCTTTCTGTGCCTGACTTGTTTCACTTAATATAATTCTCTCTAGGTCCATCCATGTTGTTGCAAATGGCAGTATTTCATTCTTTTTTATAGCAGAGTAGTATTCCATTGTGTAGATA